>NC_088221.1:48083673-48166173 GCF_036934945.1 Oncorhynchus masou masou | reverse complement strand
TATAATGAGACAGTAAATCTAGCTGGTCTGTCATAATATAATAGAGACAGTAGATCTAGCTGGTCTGTCATAATATAATAGAGACAGTAAATCTAGCTGGTCTGTCATAATATAATAGAGACAGTAGATCTAGCTGGTCTGTCATAATATAATAGAGACAGTAGATCTAGCTGGTCTGTCATAATATGTCTCATAATTATGAATAGAGACAGTAGATCTAGCTGGTCTGTCATAATATAATAGAGACAGTAGATCTAGCTGGTCTGTCATAATATAATAGAGACAGTAGATCTAGCTGGTCTGTCATAATATAATAAGACAGTAGATCTAGATCAGTAGATCTGCTGGTCTGTCATAATATAATAGAGACAGTAGATCTAGCTGGTCTGTCATAATATAATAGAGACAGTAGATCTAGCTGGTCTGTCATAATATAATAGAGACAGTAGATCTAGCTGGTCTGTCATAATATAATAGAGACAGTAGATCTAGCTGGTCTGTCATAAATATAATAGAGACAGTAGATCTAGCTGGTCTGTCATAATATAATAGAGACAGTAGATCTACTGGTCTGTCATAATATAATAGAGACAGTAGATCTAGCTGGTCTGTCATAATATAATAGAGACAGTAGATCTAGCTGGTCTGTCATAATATAATAGAGACAGTAGATCTAGCTGGTCTGTCATAATATAATAGAGACAGTAGATCTAGCTGGTCTGTCATAATATAAATAGAGACAGTAGATCTAGCTGGTCTGTCATAATTATAATAGAGACAGTAGATCTAGCTGGTCTGTCATAATATAATAGAGACAGTAGATCTAGCTGGTCTGTCATAATATAATAGAGACAGTAGATCTAGCTGGTCTGTCATATTATAATAGAGACAGTAGATCTAGCTGGTCTGTCATAATATAATAGAGACAGTAGATCTAGCTGGTCTGTCATAATATAATAGAGACAGTAGATCTAGCTGGTCTGTCATAATATAATAGAGACAGTAGATCTAGCTGGTCTGTCATAATATAATAGAGACAGTAGATCTAGCTGGTCTGTCATAATATAATAGAGACAGTAGATCTAGCTGGTCTGTCATAATATAATAGAGACAGTAGATCTAGCTGGTCTGTCATAATATAATAGAGACAGTAGATCTAGCTGGTCTGTCATAATATAATAGAGACAGTAGATCTAGCTGGTCTGTCATAATATAATAGAGACAGTAGATCTAGCTGGTCTGTCATAATATAATAGAGACAGTAGATCTAGCTGGTCTGTCATAATATAATAGAGACAGTAGATCTAGCTGGTCTGTCATAATATAATAGAGACAGTAGATCTAGCTGGTCTGTCATAATATAATAGAGACAGTAGATCTAGCTGGTCTGTCATAATATAATAGAGACAGTAGATCTAGCTGGTCTGTCATAATATAATAGAGACAGTAGATCTGGCTGGTCTGTCATAATATAATAGAGACAGTAGATCTAGCTGGTCTGTCATAATATAATAGAGACAGTAGATCTGGCTGGTCTGTCATAATATAATAGAGACAGTAGATCTAGCTGGTCTGTCATAATATAATAGAGACAGTAGATCTAGCTGGTCTGTCATAATATAATAGAGACAGTAGATCTAGCTGGTCTGTCATAATATAATAGAGACAGTAGATCTAGCTGGTCTGTCATAATATAATAGAGACAGTAGATCTAGCTGGTCTGTCATAATATAATAGAGACAGTAGATCTAGCTGGTCTGTCATAATATAATAGAGACAGTAGATCTAGCTGGTCTGTCATAATATAATAGAGACAGTAGATCTAGCTGGTCTGTCATAATATAATAGAGACAGTAGATCTAGCTGGTCTGTCATAATATAATAGAGACAGTAGATCTAGCTGGTCTGTCATAATATAATAGAGACAGTAGATCTAGCTGGTCTGTCATAATATAATAGAGACAGTAGATCTAGCTGGTCTGTCATAATATAATAGAGACAGTAGATCTAGCTGGTCTGTCATAATATAATAGAGACAGTAGATCTAGCTGGTCTGTCATAATATAATAGAGACAGTAGATCTAGCTGGTCTGTCATAATATAATAGAGACAGTAGATCTAGCTGGTCTGTCATAATATAATAGAGACAGTAGATCTAGCTGGTCTGTCATAATATAATAGAGACAGTAGATCTAGCTGGTCTGTCATAATATAATAGAGACAGTAGATCTAGCTGGTCTGTCATAATATAATAGAGACAGTAGATCTAGCTGGTCTGTCATAATATAATAGAGACAGTAGATCTAGCTGGTCTGTCATAATATAATAGAGACAGTAGATCTAGCTGGTCTGTCATAATATAATAGAGACAGTAGATCTAGCTGGTCTGTCATAATATAATAGAGACAGTAGATCTAGCTGGTCTGTCATAATATAATAGAGACAGTAGATCTAGCTGGTCTGTCATAATATAATAGAGACAGTAGATCTAGCTGGTCTGTCATAATATAATAGAGACAGTAGATCTAGCTGGTCTGTCATAATATAATAGAGACAGTAGATCTAGCTGGTCTGTCATAATATAATAGAGACAGTAGATCTAGCTGGTCTGTCATAATATAATAGAGACAGTAGATCTAGCTGGTCTGTCATAATATAATAGAGACAGTAGATCTAGCTGGTCTGTCATAATATAATAGAGACAGTAGATCTAGCTGGTCTGTCATAATATAATAGAGACAGTAGATCTAGCTGGTCTGTCATAATATAATAGAGACAGTAGATCTAGCTGGTCTGTCATAATATAATAGAGACAGTAGATCTAGCTGGTCTGTCATAATATAATAGAGACAGTAGATCTAGCTGGTCTGTCATAATATAATAGAGACAGTAGATCTAGCTGGTCTGTCATAATATAATAGAGACAGTAGATCTAGCTGGTCTGTCATAATATAATAGAGACAGTAGATCTAGCTGGTCTGTCATAATATAATAGAGACAGTAGATCTAGCTGGTCTGTCATAATATAATAGAGACAGTAGATCTAGCTGGTCTGTCATAATATAATAGAGACAGTAGATCTAGCTGGTCTGTCATAATATAATAGAGACAGTAGATCTAGCTGGTCTGTCATAATATAATAGAGACAGTAGATCTAGCTGGTCTGTCATAATATAATAGAGACAGTAGATCTAGCTGGTCTGTCATAATATAATAGAGACAGTAGATCTAGCTGGTCTGTCATAATATAATAGAGACAGTAGATCTAGCTGGTCTGTCATAATATAATAGAGACAGTAGATCTAGCTGGTCTGTCATAATATAATAGAGACAGTAGATCTAGCTGGTCTGTCATAATATAATAGAGACAGTAGATCTAGCTGGTCTGTCATAATATAATAGAGACAGTAGATCTAGCTGGTCTGTCATAATATAATAGAGACAGTAGATCTAGCTGGTCTGTCATAATATAATAGAGACAGTAGATCTAGCTGGTCTGTCATAATATAATAGAGACAGTAGATCTAGCTGGTCTGTCATAATATAATAGAGACAGTAGATCTAGCTGGTCTGTCATAATATAATAGAGACAGTAGATCTGCTGGTCTGTCATAATATAATAGAGACAGTAGATCTAGCTGGTCTGTCATAATATAATAGAGACAGTAGATCTAGCTGGTCTGTCATAATATAATAGAGACAGTAGATCTAGCTGGTCTGTCATAATATAATAGAGACAGTAGATCTAGCTGGTCTGTCATAATATAATAGAGACAGTAGATCTAGCTGGTCTGTCATAATATAATAGAGACAGTAGATCTAGCTGGTCTGTCATAATATAATAGAGACAGTAGATCTAGCTGGTCTGTCATAATATAATAGAGACAGTAGATCTAGCTGGTCTGTCATAATATAATAGAGACAGTAGATCTAGCTGGTCTGTCATAATATAATAGAGACAGTAGATCTAGCTGGTCTGTCATAATATAATAGAGACAGTAGATCTAGCTGGTCTGTCATAATATAATAGAGACAGTAGATCTAGCTGGTCTGTCATAATATAATAGAGACAGTAGATCTAGCTGGTCTGTCATAATATAATAGAGACAGTAGATCTAGCTGGTCTGTCATAATATAATAGAGACAGTAGATCTAGCTGGTCTGTCATAATATAATAGAGACAGTAGATCTAGCTGGTCTGTCATAATATAATAGAGACAGTAGATCTAGCTGGTCTGTCATAATATAATAGAGACAGTAGATCTAGCTGGTCTGTCATAATATAATAGAGACAGTAGATCTAGCTGGTCTGTCATAATATAATAGAGACAGTAGATCTAGCTGGTCTGTCATAATATAATAGAGACAGTAGATCTAGCTGGTCTGTCATAATATAATAGAGACAGTAGATCTAGCTGGTCTGTCATAATATAATAGAGACAGTAGATCTAGCTGGTCTGTCATAATATAATAGAGACAGTAGATCTAGCTGGTCTGTCATAATATAATAGAGACAGTAGATCTAGCTGGTCTGTCATAATATAATAGAGACAGTAGATCTAGCTGGTCTGTCATAATATAATAGAGACAGTAGATCTAGCTGGTCTGTCATAATATAATAGAGACAGTAGATCTAGCTGGTCTGTCATAATATAATAGAGACAGTAGATCTAGCTGGTCTGTCATAATATAATAGAGACAGTAGATCTAGCTGGTCTGTCATAATATAATAGAGACAGTAGATCTAGCTGGTCTGTCATAATATAATAGAGACAGTAGATCTAGCTGGTCTGTCATAATATAATAGAGACAGTAGATCTAGCTGGTCTGTCATAATATAATAGAGACAGTAGATCTAGCTGGTCTGTCATAATATAATAGAGACAGTAGATCTAGCTGGTCTGTCATAATATAATAGAGACAGTAGATCTAGCTGGTCTGTCATAATATAATAGAGACAGTAGATCTAGCTGGTCTGTCATAATATAATAGAGACAGTAGATCTAGCTGGTCTGTCATAATATAATAGAGACAGTAGATCTAGCTGGTCTGTCATAATATAATAGAGACAGTAGATCTAGCTGGTCTGTCATAATATAATAGAGACAGTAGATCTAGCTGGTCTGTCATAATATAATAGAGACAGTAGATCTAGCTGGTCTGTCATAATATAATAGAGACAGTAGATCTAGCTGGTCTGTCATAATATAATAGAGACAGTAGATCTAGCTGGTCTGTCATAATATAATAGAGACAGTAGATCTAGCTGGTCTGTCATAATATAATAGAGACAGTAGATCTAGCTGGTCTGTCATAATATAATAGAGACAGTAGATCTAGCTGGTCTGTCATAATATAATAGAGACAGTAGATCTAGCTGGTCTGTCATAATATAATAGAGACAGTAGATCTAGCTGGTCTGTCATAATATAATAGAGACAGTAGATCTAGCTGGTCTGTCATAATATAATAAATAATAGAGACAGTAGATCTAGCTGGTCTGTCATAATATAATAGAGACAGTAGATCTAGCTGGTCTGTCATAATATAATAGAGACAGTAGATCTAGCTGGTCTGTCATAATATAATAGAGACAGTAGATCTAGCTGGTCTGTCATAATATAATAGAGACAGTAGATCTAGCTGGTCTGTCATAATATAATAGAGACAGTAGATCTAGCTGGTCTGTCATAATATAATAGAGACAGTAGATCTAGCTGGTCTGTCATAATATAATAGAGACAGTAGATCTAGCTGGTCTGTCATAATATAATAGAGACAGTAGATCTAGCTGGTCTGTCATAATATAATAGAGACAGTAGATCTAGCTGGTCTGTCATAATATAATAGAGACAGTAGATCTAGCTGGTCTGTCATAATATAATAGAGACAGTAGATCTAGCTGGTCTGTCATAATATAATAGAGACAGTAGATCTAGCTGGTCTGTCATAATATAATAGAGACAGTAGATCTAGCTGGTCTGTCATAATATAATAGAGACAGTAGATCTAGCTGGTCTGTCATAATATAATAGAGACAGTAGATCTAGCTGGTCTGTCATAATATAATAGAGACAGTAGATCTAGCTGGTCTGTCATAATATAATAGAGACAGTAGATCTAGCTGGTCTGTCATAATATAATAGAGACAGTAGATCTAGCTGGTCTGTCATAATATAATAGAGACAGTAGATCTAGCTGGTCTGTCATAATATAATAGAGACAGTAGATCTAGCTGGTCTGTCATAATATAATAGAGACAGTAGATCTAGCTGGTCTGTCATAATATAATAGAGACAGTAGATCTAGCTGGTCTGTCATAATATAATAGAGACAGTAGATCTAGCTGGTCTGTCATAATATAATAGAGACAGTAGATCTAGCTGGTCTGTCATAATATAATAGAGACAGTAGATCTAGCTGGTCTGTCATAATATAATAGAGACAGATCTAGCTGGTCTGATCTAGCTGGTCTGTCATAATATAATAGAGACAGTAGATCTAGCTGGTCTGTCATAATATAATAGAGACAGTAGATCTAGCTGGTCTGTCATAATATAATAGAGACAGTAGATCTAGCTGGTCTGTCATAATATAATAGAGACAGTAGATCTAGCTGGTCTGTCATAATATAATAGAGACAGTAGATCTAGCTGGTCTGTCATAATATAATAGAGACAGTAGATCTAGCTGGTCTGTCATAATATAATAGAGACAGTAGATCTAGCTGGTCTGTCATAATATAATAGAGACAGTAGATCTAGCTGGTCTGTCATAATATAATAGAGACAGTAGATCTAGCTGGTCTGTCATAATATAATAGAGACAGTAGATCTAGCTGGTCTGTCATAATATAATAGAGACAGTAGATCTAGCTGGTCTGTCATAATATAATAGAGACAGTAGATCTAGCTGGTCTGTCATAATATAATAGAGACAGTAGATCTAGCTGGTCTGTCATAATATAATAGAGACAGTAGATCTAGCTGGTCTGTCATAATATAATAGAGACAGTAGATCTAGCTGGTCTGTCATAATATAATAGAGACAGTAGATCTAGCTGGTCTGTCATAATATAATAGAGACAGTAGATCTAGCTGGTCTGTCATAATATAATAGAGACAGTAGATCTAGCTGGTCTGTCATAATAATAGAGACAGTAGATCTAGCTGGTCTGTCATAATATAATAGAGACAGTAGATCTAGCTGGTCTGTCATAATATAATAGAGACAGTAGATCTAGCTGGTCTGTCATAATATAATAGAGACAGTAGATCTAGCTGGTCTGTCATAATATAATAGAGACAGTAGATCTAGCTGGTCTGTCATAATATAATAGAGACAGTAGATCTAGCTGGTCTGTCATAATATAATAGAGACAGTAGATCTAGCTGGTCTGTCATAATATAATAGAGACAGTAGATCTAGCTGGTCTGTCATAATATAATAGAGACAGTAGATCTAGCTGGTCTGTCATAATATAATAGAGACAGTAGATCTAGCTGGTCTGTCATAATATAATAGAGACAGTAGATCTAGCTGGTCTGTCATAATATAATAGAGACAGTAGATCTAGCTGGTCTGTCATAATATAATAGAGACAGTAGATCTAGCTGGTCTGTCATAATATAATAGAGACAGTAGATCTAGCTGGTCTGTCATAATATAATAGAGACAGTAGATCTAGCTGGTCTGTCATAATATAATAGAGACAGTAGATCTAGCTGGTCTGTCATAATATAATAGAGACAGTAGATCTAGCTGGTCTGTCATAATATAATAGAGACAGTAGATCTAGCTGGTCTGTCATAATATAATAGAGACAGTAGATCTAGCTGGTCTGTCATAATATAATAGAGACAGTAGATCTAGCTGGTCTGTCATAATATAATAGAGACAGTAGATCTAGCTGGTCTGTCATAATATAATAGAGACAGTAGATCTAGCTGGTCTGTCATAATATAATAGAGACAGTAGATCTAGCTGGTCTGTCATAATATAATAGAGACAGTAGATCTAGCTGGTCTGTCATAATATAATAGAGACAGTAGATCTAGCTGGTCTGTCATAATATAATAGAGACAGTAGATCTAGCTGGTCTGTCATAATATAATAGAGACAGTAGATCTAGCTGGTCTGTCATAATATAATAGAGACAGTAGATCTAGCTGGTCTGTCATAATATAATAGAGACAGTAGATCTAGCTGGTCTGTCATAATATAATAGAGACAGTAGATCTAGCTGGTCTGTCATAATATAATAGAGACAGTAGATCTAGCTGGTCTGTCATAATATAATAGAGACAGTAGATCTAGCTGGTCTGTCATAATATAATAGAGACAGTAGATCTAGCTGGTCTGTCATAATATAATAGAGACAGTAGATCTAGCTGGTCTGTCATAATATAATAGAGACAGTAGATCTAGCTGGTCTGTCATAATATAATAGAGACAGTAGATCTAGCTGGTCTGTCATAATATAATAGAGACAGTAGATCTAGCTGGTCTGTCATAATATAATAGAGACAGTAGATCTAGCTGGTCTGTCATAATATAATAGAGACAGTAGATCTAGCTGGTCTGTCATAATATAATAGAGACAGTAGATCTAGCTGGTCTGTCATAATATAATAGAGACAGTAGATCTAGCTGGTCTGTCATAATATAATAGAGACAGTAGATCTAGCTGGTCTGTCATAATATAATAGAGACAGTAGATCTAGCTGGTCTGTCATAATATAATAGAGACAGTAGATCTAGCTGGTCTGTCATAATATAATAGAGACAGTAGATCTAGCTGGTCTGTCATAATATAATAGAGACAGTAGATCTAGCTGGTCTGTCATAATATAATAGAGACAGTAGATCTAGCTGGTCTGTCATAATATAATAGAGACAGTAGATCTAGCTGGTCTGTCATAATATAATAGAGACAGTAGATCTAGCTGGTCTGTCATAATATAATAGAGACAGTAGATCTAGCTGGTCTGTCATAATATAATAGAGACAGTAGATCTAGCTGGTCTGTCATAATATAATAGAGACAGTAGATCTAGCTGGTCTGTCATAATATAATAGAGACAGTAGATCTAGCTGGTCTGTCATAATATAATAGAGACAGTAGATCTAGCTGGTCTGTCATAATATAATAGAGACAGTAGATCTAGCTGGTCTGTCATAATATAATAGAGACAGTAGATCTAGCTGGTCTGTCATAATATAATAGAGACAGTAGATCTAGCTGGTCTGTCATAATATAATAGAGACAGTAGATCTAGCTGGTCTGTCATAATATAATAGAGACAGTAGATCTAGCTGGTCTGTCATAATATAATAGAGACAGTAGATCTAGCTGGTCTGTCATAATATAATAGAGACAGTAGATCTAGCTGGTCTGTCATAATATAATAGAGACAGTAGATCTAGCTGGTCTGTCATAATATAATAGAGACAGTAGATCTGGCTGGTCTGTCATAATATAATAGAGACAGTAGATCTAGCTGGTCTGTCATAATATAATAGAGACAGTAGATCTAGCTGGTCTGTCATAATATAATAGAGACAGTAGATCTAGCTGGTCTGTCATAATATAATAGAGACAGTAGATCTAGCTGGTCTGTCATAATATAATAGAGACAGTAGATCTAGCTGGTCTGTCATAATATAATAGAGACAGTAGATCTAGCTGGTCTGTCATAATATAATAGAGACAGTAGATCTAGCTGGTCTGTCATAATATAATAGAGACAGTAGATCTAGCTGGTCTGTCATAATATAATAGAGACAGTAGATCTAGCTGGTCTGTCATAATATAATAGAGACAGTAGATCTAGCTGGTCTGTCATAATATAATAGAGACAGTAGATCTAGCTGGTCTGTCATAATATAATAGAGACAGTAGATCTAGCTGGTCTGTCATAATATAATAGAGACAGTAGATCTAGCTGGTCTGTCATAATATAATAGAGACAGTAGATCTAGCTGGTCTGTCATAATATAATAGAGACAGTAGATCTAGCTGGTCTGTCATAATATAATAGAGACAGTAGATCTAGCTGGTCTGTCATAATATAATAGAGACAGTAGATCTAGCTGGTCTGTCATAATATAATAGAGACAGTAGATCTAGCTGGTCTGTCATAATATAATAGAGACAGTAGATCTAGCTGGTCTGTCATAATATAATAGAGACAGTAGATCTAGCTGGTCTGTCATAATATAATAGAGACAGTAGATCTAGCTGGTCTGTCATAATATAATAGAGACAGTAGATCTAGCTGGTCTGTCATAATATAATAGAGACAGTAGATCTAGCTGGTCTGTCATAATATAATAGAGACAGTAGATCTAGCTGGTCTGTCATAATATAATAGAGACAGTAGATCTAGCTGGTCTGTCATAATATAATAGAGACAGTAGATCTAGCTGGTCTGTCATAATATAATAGAGACAGTAGATCTAGCTGGTCTGTCATAATATAATAGAGACAGTAGATCTAGCTGGTCTGTCATAATATAATAGAGACAGTAGATCTAGCTGGTCTGTCATAATATAATAGAGACAGTAGATCTAGCTGGTCTGTCATAATATAATAGAGACAGTAGATCTAGCTGGTCTGTCATAATATAATAGAGACAGTAGATCTAGCTGGTCTGTCATAATATAATAGAGACAGTAGATCTAGCTGGTCTGTCATAATATAATAGAGACAGTAGATCTAGCTGGTCTGTCATAATATAATAGAGACAGTAGATCTAGCTGGTCTGTCATAATATAATAGAGACAGTAGATCTAGCTGGTCTGTCATAATATAATAGAGACAGTAGATCTAGCTGGTCTGTCATAATATAATAGAGACAGTAGATCTAGCTGGTCTGTCATAATATAATAGAGACAGTAGATCTAGCTGGTCTGTCATAATATAATAGAGACAGTAGATCTAGCTGGTCTGTCATAATATAATAGAGACAGTAGATCTAGCTGGTCTGTCATAATATAATAGAGACAGTAGATCTAGCTGGTCTGTCATAATATAATAGAGACAGTAGATCTAGCTGGTCTGTCATAATATAATAGAGACAGTAGATCTAGCTGGTCTGTCATAATATAATAGAGACAGTAGATCTAGCTGGTCTGTCATAATTATAATAGAGACAGTAGATCTAGCTGGTCTGTCATAATATAATAGAGACAGTAGATCTAGCTGGTCTGTCATAATATAATAGAGACATCATAATATAATAGAGATCTAGCTGGTATGTCATAATTATTATAGAGACAGTAGATCTAGCTGGTCTGTCATATTATAATAGAGACAGTAGATCTAGCTGGTCTGTCATAATATAATAGAGACAGTAGATCTAGCTGGTCTGTCATAATATAATAGAGACAGTAGATCTAGCTGGTCTGTCATAATATAATAGAGACAGTAGATCTTGCTGGTCTGTCATAATATAATAGAGACAGTAGATCTAGCTGGTCTGTCATAATATAATAGAGACAGTAGATCTAGCTGGTCTGTCATAATATAATAGAGACAGTAGATCTAGCTGGTCTGTCATAATATAATAGAGACAGTAGATCTAGCTGGTCTGTCATATAATAGAGACAGTAGATCTAGCTGGTCTGTCATAATAGAGACAGTAGATCTAGCTGGTCTGTCATATTATAATAGAGACAGTAGATCTAGCTGGTCTGTCATAATATAATAGAGACAGTAGATCTAGCTGGTCTGTCATAATATAATAGAGACAGTAGATCTAGCTGGTCTGTCATAATATAATAATAGAGACAGTGGATCTCGCTGGTTTGTCATAATATAATAGAGACAGTAGATCAGCTGGATTTAGCTGGTCTGTCATAATATAATAGAGACAGTAGTCATAATATAATAGAGACAGTAGATCTAGCTGGTCTGTCAAAATATAATAGAGACAGTAGATCTAGCTGGTCTGTCATAATATAATAGAGACAGTAGATCTAGCTGGTCTGTCATAATATAATAGAGACAGTAGATCTAGCTGGTCTGTCAAAATATAATACAGACAGTAGATCTAGCTGGTCTGTCATAATATAATAGAGACAGTAGATCAAGCTGGTCTGTCATAATATAATAGAGACAGTAGATCTAGCTGGTCTGTCATAATATAATAGAGACAGTAGATCTAGCTGGTCTGTCATAATATAATAGAGACAGTAGATCTCACTGGTCTGTCATAATATAATAGAGACAGTAGATCTAGCTGGTCAGTCATAATATAATAGAGACAGTAGATCTAGCTGGTCTGTCATAATATACCAAGAACTGTAGATCTCACTGGTCTGTCATAGTACAGTAGAGACAGTAGATCTAGCCGGTCAGTCATAATATAATAGAGACAGTAGATCTAGCTGGTCTGTCAAGTTATAATAGAGACAGTAGATCTTGCTGGTCTGTCATAATATAATAGAGACAGTAGATCTAGCTGGTCTGTCATAATATAATAGAGACAGTAGATCTAGCTGGTCTGTCATAATATAATAGAGACAGTAGATCTAGCTGGTCTGTCATAATATAATAGAGACAGTAGATCTAGCTGGTCTGTCAAAATATAATAGAGACAGTAGATCTTGCTGGTCTGTCATAATATAATAGAGACAGTAGATCTAGCTGGTCTGTCATAATATAATAGAGACAGTAGATCTAGCTGGTCTGTCATAATATAATAGAGACAGTGGTCTGATCTAGCTGGTCTGTCATAATATAATAGAGACAGTAGATCTAGCTGGTCTGTCATAATATAATAGAGACAGTAGATCTAGCTGGTCTGTCATAATATAATAGAGACAGTAGATCTAGCTGGTCTGTCAAAATATAATAGAGACAGTAGATCTAGCTGGTCTGTCATAAAATAATAGAGACAGTAGATCTAGCTGGTCTGTCATAATATAATAGAGACAGTAGATCTAGCTGGTCTGTCATAATATAATATGTTAGAGACAGTAGATCTAGCTGGTCTGTCATAATATAATAGAGACAGTAGATCTAGCTGGTCTGTCATAATATAATAGAGACAGTAGATCTAGCTGGTCTGTCATAATATAATAGAGACAGTAGATCTAGCTGGTCTGTCATAATATAATAGAGACAGTAGATCTTTGGTCTGGTAGGTCTGTCATAATATAATAGAGACAGTAGATCTGGCTGGTCTGTCATATTATAATAGAGACAGTAGATCTAGCTGGTCTGTCATAATATAATAGAGACAGTAGATCTAGCTGGTCTGTCATAATATAATAGAGACAGTAGATCTAGCTGGTCTGTCAAAATATAATAGAGACAGTAGATCTAGCTGGTCTGTCATAATATAATAGAGACAGTAGATCTAGCTGGTCTGTCAAGTTATAATAGAGACAGTAGATCTAGCTGTTCTGTCATAATATAATAGAGACAGTAGATCTAGCTGGTCTGTCATAATATAATAGAGACAGTAGATCTAGCTGGTCTGTCATATTATAATAGAGACAGTAGATCTAGGTCTGGTCTGAGACAGTAGATCATAATATAATAGAGACAGTAGATCTAGCTGGTCTGTCAAGTTATAATAGAGACAGTAGATCTAGCTGGTCTGTCATAATATAATAGAGACAGTAGATCTTGCTGGTCTGTCATAATATAATAGAGACAGTAGATCTAGCTGGTCTGTCATAATATAATAGAGACAGTAGATCTAGCTGGTCTGTCATAATATAATAGAGACAGTAGATCTAGCTGGTCTGTCAAAATATAAGACAGTAGAGACAGTAGATCAGTAGATCTAGCTGGTCTGTCATAATATAATAGAGACAGTAGATCTAGCTGGTCTGTCATAATATAATAGAGACAGTAGATCTAGCTGGTCTGTCATAATATAATAGAGACAGTAGATCTAGCTGGTCTGTCATAATATAATAGAGACAGTAGATCTAGCTGGTCTGTCATAGTATAATAGAGACAGTAGATCTAGCTGGTCTGTCATAATATAATAGAGACAGTAGATCTAGCTGGTCTGTCATAATATAATAGAGACAGTAGATCTAGATCTAGCTGCTGGTCTGTCATAATATAATAGAGACAGTAGATCTAGCTGGTCTGTCATAATATAATAGAGACAGTAGATCTAGCTGGTCTGTCATAATATAATAGAGACAGTAGATCTAGCTGGTCTGTCATAATATAATAGAGACAGTAGATCTAGCTGGTCTGTCATAAAATAATAGAGACAGTAGATCTAGCTGGTCTGTCATAATATAATAGAGACAGTAGATCTAGCTGGTCTGTCATAATATAATAGAGACAGTAGATCTAGCTGGTCTGACATATATATAGACAGTAGATCTAGCTGGTCTGTCAGAGACAGTAGATCTTGCTGGTCTGTCATAATATAATAGAGACAGTAGATCTAGCTGGTCTGTCATAATATAATAGAGACAGTAGATCTAGCTGGTCTGTCATAAAATAATAGAGACAGTAGATCTAGCTGGTCTGTCATAATATAATAGAGACAGTAGATCTAGCTGGTCTGTCATATTATAATAGAGACAGTAGATCTAGCTGGTCTGTCATAATATAATAGAGACAGTAGATCTAGCTGGTCTGTCATAATATAATAGAGACAGTAGATCTAGCTGGTCTGTCATAATATAATAGAGACAGTAGATCTAGCTGGTCTGTCATAATATAATAGAGACAGTAGATCTAGCTCATAATATAATAGGTCTGTCATATAATATAATAGAGACAGTAGATCTAGCTGGTCTGTCATAATATAATAGAGACAGTAGATCTAGCTGGTCTGTCATAATATAATAGAGACAGTAGATCTAGCTGGTCTGTCATAATATAATAGAGACAGTAGATCTAGCTGGTCTGTCATAATATAATAGAGACAGTAGATCTAGCTGGTCTGTCATAATATAATAGAGACAGTAGATCTAGCTGGTCTGTCATAATATAATAGAGACAGTAGATCTAGCTGGTCTGTCATAATATAATAGAGACAGTAGATCTAGCTGGTCTGTCATAATATAATAGAGACAGTAGATCTAGCTGGTCTGCATAATATAATAGAGACAGTAGATCTAGCTGGTCTGTCATAATATAATAGAGACAGTAGATCTAGCTGGTCTGTCATAATATAATAGAGACAGTAGATCTAGCTGGTCTGTCATAATATAATAGAGACAGTAGATCTAGCTGGTCTGTCATAATATAATAGAGACAGTAGATCTAGCTGGTCTGTCATAATATAATAGAGACAGTAGATCTAGCTGGTCTGTCATAATATAATAGAGACAGTAGATCTAGCTGGTCTGTCATAATATAATAGAGACAGTAGATCTAGCTGGTCTGTCATAATATAATAGAGACAGTAGATCTAGCTGGTCTGTCATAATATAATAGAGCTGGTAGATCTAGCTGGTCTGTCATAATATAATACAGACAGTAGATCTAGCTGGTCTGTCATAATATAATAGAGACAGTAGATCTAGCTGGTCTGTCATAATCATAATATAATAGAGACAGTAGATCTAGCTGGTCTGTCATAATATAATAGAGACAGTAGATCTAGCTGGTCTGTCATAATATAATAGAGACAGTAGATCTTGCTGGTCTGTCATAATATAATAGAGACAGTAGATCTAGCTGGTCTGTCATAATATAATAGAGACAGTAGATCTAGCTGGTCTGTCATAATATAATAGAGACAGTAGATCTAGCTGGTCTGTCATAATATAATAGAGACAGTAGATCTAGCTGGTCTGTCATAATATAATAGAGACAGTAGATCTAGCTGGTCTGTCATAATATAATAGAGACAGTAGATCTAGCTGGTCTGTCATAATATAATAGAGACAGTAGATCTAGCTGGTCTGTCATAATATAATAGAGACAGTAGATCTAGCTGGTCTGTCATAATATAATAGAGACAGTAGATCTAGCTGGTCTGTCAAGTTATAATAGAGACAGTAGATCTAGCTGGTCTGTCATAATATAATAGAGACAGTAGATCTAGCTGGTCTGTCATAATATAATAGAGACAGTAGATCTAGCTGGTCTGTCATAATATAATAGAGACAGTAGATCTAGCTGGTCTGTCATAATATAATAGAGACAGTAGATCTAGCTGGTCTGTCATAATATAATAGAGACAGTAGATCTA
Source organism: Oncorhynchus masou masou (assembly GCF_036934945.1). NCBI lineage: Eukaryota > Metazoa > Chordata > Actinopteri > Salmoniformes > Salmonidae > Oncorhynchus > Oncorhynchus masou. The sequence continues at coordinate 48,149,992 of NC_088221.1, read as the reverse complement.
GCTGGTCTGTCATAATATAATAGAGACAGTAGATCTAGCTGGTCTGTCATAATATAATAGAGACAGTAGATCTAGCTGGTCTGTCATAATATAATAGAGACAGTAGATCTAGCTGGTCTGTCATAATATAATAGAGACAGTAGATCTAGCTGGTCTGTCATAATTATAATAGAGACAGTAGATCTAGCTGGTCTGTCATAATATAATAGAGACAGTAGATCTAGCTGGTCTGTCATAATATAATAGAGACAGTAGATCTAGCTGGTCTGTCATATTATAATAGAGACAGTAGATCTAGCTGGTCTGTCATAATATAATAGAGACTGTAGATCTAGCTGGTCTGTCATAAGACATAGATAGATAATACAGAGACAGTAGATCTAGCTGGTCTGTCATAATATAATAGAGACAGTAGATCTAGCTGGTCTGTCATAATATAATAGAGACAGTAGATCTAGCTGGTCTGTCATAATATAATAGAGACAGTAGATCTAGCTGGTCTGTCATAAAATAATAGAGACAGTAGATCTAGCTGGTCTGTCATAATATAATAGAGACAGTAGATCTAGCTGGTCTGTCATATATTTATAGAGACAGTAGATCTTGCTGGTCTGTCATAATATAATAGAGACAGTAGATCTAGCTGGTCTGTCATAAATAATAGAGACAGTAGATCTAGCTGGTCTGTCATAATATAATAGAGACAGTAGATCTAGCTGGTCTGTCATAATATAATAGAGACAGTAGATCTAGCTGGTCTGTCATAATATAATAGAGACAGTAGATCTAGCTGGTCTGTCATAATATAATAGAGACAGTAGATCTAGCTGGTCTGTCAAATTATAATAGAGACAGTAGATCTAGCTGGTCATAATGTAATAGAGACAGTAGATATAATAGAGACAGTAGATCTAGCTGGTCTGTCATAATATAATAGAGACAGTAGATCTAGCTGGTCTGTCATAATATAATAGAGACAGTAGATCTAGCTGGTCTGTCATAATATAATAGAGACAGTAGATCTAGCTGGTCTGTCATAATATAATAGAGACAGTAGATCTGGTCTGTCATAATATAGAGACAGTAATAGCTGACAGTAGATCTAGCTGGTCTGTCATAATATAATAGAGACAGTAGATCTAGCTGGTCTGTCATAATATAATAGAGACAGTAGATCTAGCTGGTCTGTCATAATATAATAGAGACAGTAGATCTAGCTGGTCTGTCATAATATAATAGAGACAGTAGATCTAGCTGGTCTGTCATAATATAATAGAGACAGTAGATCTAGCTGGTCTGTCATAATATAATAGAGACAGTAGATCTAGCTGGTCTGTCATAATATAATAGAGACAGTAGATCTAGCTGGTCTGTCATAATATAATAGAGACAGTAGATCTAAATCGTCTGCCATAATATGTTAGAGACAGTTGATCTAGCTGGTCTGTCATAATATAATAGAGACAGTAGATCTAGCTGGTCTGTCATAATATAATAGAGACAGTAGATCTAGCTGGTCTGTCAAGTTATAATAGAGACAGTAGATCTAGCTGGTCTGTCATAATATAATAGAGACAGTAGATCTAGCTGGTCTGTCATAATATAATAGAGACAGTGGATCTAGCTGGTCTGTCATAATATAATAGAGACAGTAGATCTAGCTGGTCTGTCATAATATAATAGAGACAGTAGATCTAGCTGGTCTGTCATAATATAGCTGGTCTGTCATAATATAACAGTAGATCTAGCTGGTCTGTCATAATATAATAGAGACAGTAGATCTAGCTGGTCTGTCATAAGAGACAGTATAATAGAGACAGTAGATCTAGCTGGTCTGTCATAATATAATAGAGACAGTAGATCTAGCTGGTCTGTCATAATATAATATAGAGACAGTAGATCTAGCTGGTCTGTCATAAAATAATAGAGACAGTAGATGGTAGCATGGTTTGTCTGTCATAGTTATAATAGAGACAGTAGATCTCGCTGGTCTGTCATAATATAATAGAGACAGTAGATCTAGCTGGTCTGTCATAATATAATAGAGACAGTAGATCTAGCTGGTCTGTCAAAATATAATAGAGACAGTAGATCTAGCTGGTCTGTCATATTATAATAGAGACAGTAGATCTAGCTGGTCTGTCATAATATAATAGAGACAGTAGATCTAGCTGGTCTGTCATAATATAATAGAGACAGTAGATCTAGCTGGTCTGTCATAATATAATAGAGACAGTAGATCTAGCTGGTCTGTCATAATATAATAGAGACAGTAGATCTAGCTGGTCTGTCAAGTTTTAATAGAGACAGTAGATTTCGCTGGTCTGTCATAATATAATAGAGACAGTAGATCTAGCTGGTATGTCATAATATAATAGAGACAGTAGATCTAGCTGGTCTGTCATAATATAATAGAGACAGTAGATCTAGCTGGTATGTCATAATACAATAGAGACAGTAGATCTAGCTGGTCTGTCATATTATTATAGAGACAGTAGATCTAGCTGGTCTGACATAATATAATAGAGACAGTAGATCAAGCTGGTCTGACATAATATAATAGAGACAGTAGATCAAGCTGGTCTGTCAAGTTATAATAGAGACAGTGGATCTCGCTGGTTTGTCATAATATAATAGAGACAGTAGATTTTGCTGGTAGGTCATAATATAATAGAGACAGTAGATCTAGCTGGTCTGTCAAAATATAATACAGACAGTAGATCTAGCTGGTCTGTCAAGTTATAATAGTGGATCTCGCTGATCTGTCATAATATAATAGAGAGCACACATACACATTCCATGTCTCAATTGCCTCAAGGCTTAAAAATCCTACTTTAACCTGTCTCCTCCCCTTCATTTACACTGATTAAAGTGGATTTAACAGGTGATATCAATAAGGGATCTGTCATGCAAAATATTTTGGGACTGTATCAACAGTGGACTATAAATAATATAGATAGTGTTTGAGTGAAATGTCCATTTAAGGGCATAATTGCTCACCTCTAGGCCACACCAGACTATTAGCCACAACTCTTGGGCAGTGATGCAGCGCCACGCGGCCACCCCGGGCTTTAATCGATTTAACACACTACTGCAATACCCACATACATGCTCTAAATAAGTTAAGACAGCCAAGGAGTACAGACTGTATGGTACGTACTCCTGCATGTGTGTGTTAATATGTATGTGTGTTTTGTCCCTCCAGTCTCCCCCAGTATCTTTGTTCATAACCAGGTCTAGAACATGTGAGTCTGGTGGTGAACAACCCTGTGTCTCTAACCTGTGACATTCCTCTTCCTGCTATCACCTGGCTGTACGATGGAAACACAACAGAGCAGCAGACACTTCAACCTCAACATCAAATCAAATCAAATTTTATTTGTCACATACACATGGTTAGCAGATGTTAATGCGAGTGTAGCGAAATGCTTGTGCTTCTAGTTCCGACAATGCAGTAATAACCAACAAGTAATCTAACTAACAATTCCTAAACTACTCTTATACACAGTGTAAGGGGATAAAGAATATGTACATAAGGATATATGAATGAGTGATGGTACAGAGCAGCATAGGCAAGATACAGTAGATGGTATCGAGTACAGTATATACATATGAGATGAGTATGTAAACAAAGTGGCATAGTTAAAGTGGCTAGTGATACATGTATTACATAAGGATGCAGTCGATGAGTACAGTATATACGTATGCATATGAGATTAATAATGTAGGGTAAGTAACATTATATAAGGTAGCATTGTTTAAAGTGGCTAGTGATATATTTACATCATTTCCCATCAATTCCCATTATTAAAGTGGCTGGAGTTGAGTCAGTGTCAGTGTGTTGGCAGCAGCCACTCAATGTTAGTGGTGGCTGTTTAACAGTCTGATGGCCTTGAGATAGAAGCTGTTTTTCAGTCTCTCGGTCCCAGCTTTGATGCACCTGTACTGACCTCGCCTTCTGGATGATAGCGGGGTGAACAGGCAGTGGCTCGGGTGGTTGATGTCCTTGATGATCTTTATGGCCTTCCTGTAAGATCGGGTGGTGTAGGTGTCCTGGAAGGCAGGTAGTTTGCCCCCGGTGATGCGTTGTGCAGACCTCACTACCCTCTGGTTATGGTTATGAACACTACTCTCACGACCACTACTCTCATGACCACTACTGTCACGACCACTACTCTCACTACCACTACTCTCACTACCACTACTCTCACTACTATTACTCTCACTACCACTACTCTCACTACCACTACTCTCACGACCACTACTCTCACGACCACTACTCTCACTACATCACTGCTGCCAGGTCAGGGGTCACATTAGAGTCTTTTGACATGCAAGATATGTCTATATTGACCCTGGATCATATTATATATGTGTTGATCCTGGAACATGCCCTATGAAATCAGGGTGTGCCAACTCAGAGGCCATATTAAAAAAATGTAATTTCAATTTTAATTTTACTTGTAAAAATGTCTTATTTGTCAAAACACTACAGAGAGGATGTAGGATTGAGACTTGAGTGAGGTTAGGGGGAGGTTTAGTCTGAAAATCTACCTCTTCAAGAGTGTCTTTATTACTGCCAACCCCCCCATCTGCTAAATGACTAAAATGGAAAATGTGTAGCGGATGTGAGTCAGACTCATGCTCTTGTGATGAGATAGTTATGCCTGGTACTTCTAAATCAGGGTCACCCTCGGTTATTGGTTAAGATGTTGGTTTGCCACTCAGGATACCACGGTTCTGATCCCACCTGTGACAGAGTCATGGTTCAGAGGTGGGGTTCTTGACCTGTGCAAGGAAGACTTGTTTAGGGGAGGGTTGTACTGGGGCTGAGGCCTAATGGAAGTTGTACTCACACAAATGACAATAGAGCTGCTGTCAGGTTCACGTTGAATGTTTATGCTGTAATGGGACATTATTAGGGCCCTGGAGTAAAGCATGTGTGTGTCTCCAACACCTTTAATTGGTAGAATTCCTTAGAGTTTTGGACTTCATTGTTCCAGAGCCTTGCATACAGGTGATAACAGGACCCTCTGGTGTCAGAAACTTAACCAAGTAAAACTAACATCATTAAGAGTTGTCCACTTACCCGGTAGAGACAATATAGTCCCAGTGACATAAGTCACAGGGCACAGATTGTTTTGCTGATGTAATATGCTCTCTAAGAATCATGTAGAGGTGAATTTTGTATTTGTTGTCTGTCTTTTAGCAGACGCTCTTATTCAGAGCGATTTACAAGAAACAATGAGGGTTAATTGCCTTGCTCAAGGTCACATCGACAGATTGTTTACCATGTCAACACAGGGATTTGAACCAGTGACTGTAACGGCACGCACCTCAGGGCGAATGCCTTGCATACTACGCAAAATCAACTGCTCTCTCTCTCTTCACACTCCCCCAATTCTATTAACACCTCCTCGAGTGTCTCCTCATCTCCAATCTGTTCACTCTCCTCCATTCTGTCCAATAACTCCTCTACCCTCAGCCCTCGGCTTCGCCGACAGCTCCGATAACATCCATGGCTCCTTACGGTAAACAGGGGGAGTTGGTTCAGGTCTGGCTCCTGACTCTGCCACTCTCTCCCTGTGCCACCCCCCTCAAGAAATGTTTGGGGCTGCCTCTCGGGCTTCCAGCCACTCTGCCATGCTAGCTCCTCATAATGCCGCCTCTCTGCTTTCGCTGCCTCCAGCTCGGCTTTGGGGAGGCAATATTCCCCTTGCTCTGCCCAGGTTCCTATCCCATCTAGGATCTCCTCCCAAGTCCACTTCTCCAAAGAGTGCTGCCTCTCCCACTGCTGCTGCTTCTCCTTCTGCTGCTGCTTCTCCTGCTGCACCTGTTGCTTCTCCTGCTGCACCTGTTGCTTCTCCTGCTGCTGCTTTTGTTTACCACGCCGCTTGCTCCTTGGTTGGTGGGTGATTCTGTAATGGCTTTCTTCCTGGAAAGGAGAGGACCAAAGGGAAGCGTGGTGTGTGTTAAACGTCTTTAATAAAGACGAATACCGAGAACACTACAAATATACAAAATAATACATTTGAAAACCGAAACAGTCCTGTGTGGTGTAACAGACACGGAAACAATCACCCACAAACAAACAGTGAAACCCAGGCTACCTAAGTATGATTCTCAATCAGAGACAACTAACAACACCTGCCTCTGATTGAGAAACATACTAGGCCGAACACAGAAAACCAACCTAGAAAAACAAAACATAGAATGCCCACCCAACTTACGTCCTGACCAATTCAAACAAACAAACAAATAACACAAATACTAGGGTCAGAACATGACAGTGACCATTCTCTAGGCTACCTGCCACCTATACTCTATAAATAAAAGTAAACATTTTTTTAAATAAAAAATCAGAATGTATTACATGTGTTTGTGTTCGACACCTTTAAATATAAGTATCATTATGACAGAGCCCTGCATGTTTTGAATAATATGTGAATAGGAAAATGTGTGACTTGTGTACTAACATTACAGTTTTCCATACGGCATGTAATATATTGTGTTTTGTTTGTGCATTTGAATGCTGACGTCTCTCAATGAACTTCCATGTAAATGAGAGAACAACTACAAAAACAAAAAGGTTTATTGTTCACGTACACAGGTCTGCAGGTGTTATGGCAGGTGCTGTGAAATTATTGTGTTACTAGCTCCAACAGTGCAGTAGGAATGTCTCAAAAATACAACACAACTGCAACAAATAAACAAAAATAGAAATCAGTAAATAACAATCCACGTAAATATGTTAGTGAGAATATGAATAGCTGGTGTGAATAGACAGAATATCATTTCGAAAAGGAAATGTTATGTACAGTAGTTGGTACAGCGTGGTCCGAAATTATTCACATTAAAGACGAGAAATAACTACTGTATAAAATAAATAATAATTTTAAAAAAGTGAAATTATATTATTTTATACTAATGCAATTGCTCAGAGAAATATTTAGTTTAACAAGTACAATTTTTTCTCCCAAAAAGGTAAGGGTACAACTTGACACCTTTTTAAATATTCTTACAAATAAAGTAGTCAAAATGTTAGTATTTAGTCCCATATTCCTAGCATGCATTGACTAAATCAAGTTGGAGACTCTGCATGTCACGACTTCCACCGAAGTCATTTCCTCTCCTTGATTGGGCGGTGTTCGGCGGTCGGCGTCACCGGTCTTCTAGCCATCGTCGATCCACTTTTCATTTTCCATTTGTTTTGTCTTGTTTTCCTACACACCTGGTTTCCATTTCCCTCATTAAGTGTTGTGTATTTAACCCTCTGTTCCCTGTTCCCTGTTGGCCTGCAGGGACACCACCCTCACCTTTGACCAGCTGTTGGACCTGTCCATTCGGCTGGATAACTTGCTGGCTACCCGCGGACGTCCAGATCGGGGTCTGTTCGTTCCATCCCCCAGCACCACCGCTCCGATGCCCATGGAGTTGGGAGGTGCTGCGCTCAGGGAGACCAGAGGAGGTTCCGTCTCATACGCCATCTGTGGCCACAGAGGTCACACTGCCGGTCGGTGCTGGGTTGGTTCCTCTGGGGGTCGAGGCAGCAGACAGGGCACTCTGACATCACCCTAGGTCAGATGGCACCATTCTAAACCAGAGCCTTCTGTTGCACACGTGTTTTTGTTCGTTACTTTTCCTGAGTTTTCCCCATATTACCAGCATAAGGCGCACGTCGATTCAGGCATGCCTGGGAATTTTATTGACAGATCATTTTCCCATAGTTTAGGGATCCCCATCGTTCCTGTGGCTATGCCCTTCCCAGTTCATGCCTTAGATAGTCGACCATTAAGGTCAGGGTTGATTAGGGAGGTCACCGCTCCTCTGGGCATGGTGACGCAGGGGGGTCACACGGAGAGAATCTGTCTCACCACATTCTTATCGGCAGACTCAACAGCTGTGGTTTCTCAACTGACTGCCTCGCCTGGTTCACCAACTACTTCTTAGACAGAGTTCAGTGTGTCAAATCGGAGGGCCTGTTGTCTGGACCTCTGGCAGTCTCTATGGGGGTGCCACAGAGTTCAATTCTTAGGCCGACTCTTTTCTCTGTATAAGTCAATGATGTTGCTCTTGCTGCTGTTGATTCTCTGATCCACCTCTACGCAGACGACACCATTATGTATAGTTCTGGGCCTTCTTTGGACACTGTGTTAACTAACCTCCAAACGAGCTTCAATGCCATATGACTCTCCTTCCAAGGCCTCCAACTACTCTTAAATGCAAGTAAAACTAAATGCATGCTCTTCATCTGATCGCTGCACGCAGCATCACTACTCTGGACAGTTCAGACTTAGAATATGTGGACAACTACAAATACCTAGGTGTCTGGTTAGACTGTAAACTCTCCTTCCAGACTCACATTAAGCATCTCCAATCCAAAATGAAATCTAGAATCGGCTTCCTATTTCACAGCAAAGCATCCTTCACTCATGCTGCCAAACATACCCTCGTAAAACTGACTATCCTTGACTTCGGTGATGTCATTTACAAAATAGCCCCCAACACTCTACTCAGCAAATTGGATGCAGTCTATCACAGTGCCATCCGTTTTGTCACCAAAGCCCCATATACTATCCACCGCTGCGACCTGTATGCTCTCGTTGGCTGGCCCTCGCTTCATATTCGTCGCCAAACCTACAAAGCCAATTCCTCCTTTGGTCGCCTTTCATTCCAGTTCTCTGCTGCCAATGACTGGAATGAATTGCAAAAATCACTGAAGCTAGAGACTCATATCTCCCTCACTAACGTTAAGCACCAACTGTCAGAGCAGCTCACAGATCACTGCACCTGTGCATAGCCCATCTGTATATACCCCATCCAACTACCTCATCCCCATACTGTTATTCATTTATTGTTGCTCCTTTGCACCCCAGTATCTCTACTTGCACATTCATCCAGTATCTCTACTTGCACATTCATCATCTGCACATCTATCACTCCAGTGTTTAATTGCTAAATTGTAATTTCTCCACTATGGCCTATTTATTGCCTTACCTCCCTTGTCTTACCTCATTTGCACATACTGCTTATAGCCTTTTTCTATTGTGTTACTGACTGTATGTTTCTTTATTCATTGTTTAACTCTGTGTTGTTGTTTGTTTCACACTGCTTTGCTTTATCTTGGCCAGGTCGCCGTTATATATGTAAAAGTTTGAATGGAGAAGACACATTTTGGAGGACTTTTTACTGTCGACAGTAACACAAATATTTGCATTTTGAGTGTGCATTGTCCAGATGAGCATTTCCAAGTGATCTAGGAAAGTACCAGCTTACTGAAATCTCACAAATCTCTGTTTTGGAAGATATGACCTTAATTATGCTATTTACACTTTGTACAATACACTAGAATCAATGTTTCTGATTTGCGGTTAAAAGACTGAAGCACTGGAAACATTCAAAGGTTAGGATATACCTGAAGATACCTCAGCATTTAAATCACATATCAGTATTCATGAAGGAATAACAATCCCCTAGCTAAAAGCTGTCCAGTCTGACCAGCTGTTGTGTGTAGGCTACATATCCCTGTTTTATGATTCGTTTGTGTATGTGAGGTTTGTGAACATTAGCAAAATTTTTGAAATACAACACATCCTCACTTCTTTGCAACTAGTTGTTAAACCACAGTATTTGTGAATTAAATGTTAGATATATTTCCTTAACCTGTTGAAACTCTGGGGGCGCTATATCAATTTTGGATAAAAAGACGTGCCCGTTTTAAGCGCAATATTTTGTCACAAAAAGATGCTCGACTATGCATATAATTGGTAGCTTTGGAAAGAAAACACTCTGACGTGTCCAGAACTGCAAAGATATTCTCTGTGCGTGCCCTAGAACGTGAGCTACAGGCAAAACCAAGATGAGACGGCATCCAGGAAATGAGCAGGATTTTTGAGGCTCCGTTTTCCATTGTCTCCTTATTTTATTTTAAGTCATTATGGCTGTGAATGCGAGAGGACTGAGCCTGTCCTTTCTGCCGTTTCCCCAAGGTGTCTGCAGCATTGTGACGTATTTGTAGGCATATCATTGGAAGATTGACCATAAGAGCCCACATTTACCAGGTGTCCGCCCGGTGTCCTGCGCCGAAATTGGTGCGCAAAAGTCAGCTGCAAGTATTTTTCCATGGAATTCAGAGAAGAATGCAGGCTTCCACGAACGATATATCAATGAAGAGATATGTGAAAAAACACCTTGAGGATTGATTCCAAACAACGTTTGCCATGTTTCGGTCGATATTATGGAGTTAATTCGGAAAAAGTTTGACGTTGTAGGTGACTGAATTTTCGGTTCGTTTCGGTAGCCAAATGTGATGTACAAAACGGAGCGATTTCTCCTACACAAAGATGCTTTCAGGAAAAACTGCACATTTGCTATGTAACTGAGAGTCTCCTCATTGAAAACATCCGAAGCTCTTCAAAGGTAAATTATTTTATTTATTTGGTTATCTGGTTTTTGTGAAAATGTTGCATTCTAAATGCTACTCAAAATGCTAATCTAGCTTAGCATACTCTTACACAAATTAGTGAATTGCTATGGTTCAAAAGCATATTTTGAAAATCTGAGATGACAGTGTTGTTAAGAAAAGGCTAAGCTTGAGAGTAGGCGCATTATTTTCATTTTATTTGCGATTTTCAGAAATCGTTAACGTTGCGTTATGCTAAAGAGCCTGAGGCTTTAGTCACGATCCCGGATCCGGGATGGGGAGTTTCAAGAAGTTTAAACTTCCTATGTTGTGTATTTATAATTTTACCACTGTCATGCCGAAGTCCTGCACCCTCCACGCTCTGTGTCGCTGGTCTACTAACCACTGGTACCTGGAAACCCACATTGTGCACACCTGGGAACCATCAGTATGCACACCTGGGAACCATCAGAAGCACACCTGGGAACCATCAGTATGCACACCTGGGAACCATCAGCATGCACACCTGGGAACCATCAGTGTGCACATCTGGGAACAATCAGTGTGCACATCTGGGAACCATCAGTATGCACACCTGGGAACCATCAGTATGCACACCTGGGAACCATCAGTATGCACACCTGGGAACCATCAGTATGCGCATCTGGTAACCATCAGTATGCACATCTGGGAACCATCAGTATGCACACCTGGGAACCATCAGTATGCACATCTGGGAACCATCAGTATGCACACCTGGGAACCATCAGTATGCACACCTGGGAACCATCAGTATGCACACCTGGGAACCATCAGTATGCACACCTGGGAACCATCAGTATGCACATCTGGGAACCATCAGTATGCACACCTGGGAACCATCAGTATGCGCATCTGGTAACCATCAGTATGCACATCTGGGAACCATCAGTATGCACACCTGGGAACCATCAGTATGCACATCTGGGAACCATCAGTATGCACATCTGGGAACCATCAGTATGCACACCTGGGAACCATCAGTATGCACACCTGGGAACCATCAGTATGCACATCTGGGAACCATCAGTATGCACATCTGGGAACCATCAGTATGCACACCTGGGAACCATCAGTATGCACACCTGGGAACCATCAGTATGCACATCTGGGAACCATCAGTTTGCATACCTGGGAACCATCAGTATGCACACCTGGATTTCATCCCCACCCTGATTACCCTCCCTTTATATGAAAAATCAGTAGCCTTAGTCAACAGGCAGTATTGGTTTTGTTCACGTTCAGTCGGCTTCTCCTGTTTCATTTATCTGATTTCCCTCATCATTAAACTCACCTTCTGCTCCCATGACTCCAACTTCATAACCCCAACATCTCCTGGTTGTAGATGAGAATCACCACCTGTGGACCACAACACACCATAAAAGGAAAACAACACTGCTTTTTTGCATCCTGTGGTTCCTTGTCGTTGGAGGGTCCTGTGAGTGTCCCTTATTGTTGGACCAGTGTTTTGGGACGTAGATACGGACATCCACCAGGCTCTGGAGAAGGAAACCAATCCTGCCACCCCCCCCCCCTCCCCCAGAGTGCATCTACGTCCCCATGGGGTGAGAGATTGGCTGTTGCCCTGGGCACACATATCCTGGTGGCCCACCTTGGCGCGGGACATCGCCCACTATGTCAACTCATGTATCATATGTACCAAATCCAAATCAGCCCGTCAAGCTCCAGCAGGGAAACTATTTCTCATTCACATGCCTCATCCGCCTTGGTCACGTCTGTCCATTAACTTTGTAAAGGACCTCCCCCTTTCTGATGCTTTTACCACTATTCTGGTTGTTGTGGACAGATTCTCCAAATCCTGTCATTTATCCCTCTCTCTGGTCTACCTAACGCTCTCCAGGTTGCTGAGGCACTATTCCAGCAAGTCTTCCAGCTTTCTGGCCTTCCGGATAAGATCGGTCCGACCGTGGTCCCCAATTCTCGTGGCAGGTCTGGAAAGCCTTTACAGAGAAGCTGGGGGCCATGGTCAGCCTCACATCCATGTACCGGCCTCAGTATAACGGGCAGGTGGATAGGACCAACCAAGAGCTGGGGAGGTTCTTAAGGAATCACTGCCGGGACTGGCATGAGGAGTGGGCCCAGTTTCTTCCCTTGGTGAAATACGCCCAGAACTCTCTTCGCCACTCCTCCACCGGGCTAACTCCCTTCCAGTGCATCTCCAAGCCAGACCGTGGCCTGCAGTGGACGTCTGGTTCCGACAGACAGAGGAGGTGTGGAATAGCACACACGTGAGGCTCCAGGGCGCTGTGAGGCTCCAGGGCGCTGTCCGCCTTCAGAAGAATCCGTCAGATCTCCACCGCAGTGAGGCTCCCGTGTACCGTCCTGGTGATCGCGTCTGGCTTTAATTTTTTTTTTTATTATTATTTTTTTTTCACCTTTATTTAACCAGGTAGGCTAGTTGAGAACACCTTTATTTAACCAGGTAGGCTAGTTGAGAACAAGTTCTAATTTACAACTGCGACCTGGCCAAGATAAAGCAAAGCAGTGTGACACAGACAACAACACAGAGTTACACATGGACTAACATGGAATACACAATAAACAAGCCAATAACACAATAAACAAGTCAAAGAAAGTCTATATACAGTTTGTGCAAAAGGCATGAGGAGATTGGTAATAAATAGTCCACAGTAGCAATGCAAAGGCAAGCTTGAAAAAGCTGACTGCGTGTATTGGTTCCTGACTTCCCTGAACAGTTGCATATCGCGGGGACAATTCGATGCTATTGTAGTCCGCCCACAGTGTGGTTGGTCTGATGTCTGACAAAAAGTATTTGTACCCATGATGTAACTGAGACACAGTCTCCCTCAACTTGAAGAAGTGTGGTTCCTAATTCAGTCCAGATGGACATTTCTAAACGTCTATGGAATGTTCATGTGGAATGCCACTATTAATTTTGTCTGCATGTGCTCCAGTGCATACCCCATAATGCTCTACAAAGGCAAAACGCAGTAACTACGTAATTTATTTTACTGCAAAATCTGACTTCAAAGTCTTTTTCTGTCAAGACAGACACCAATTGCTGATACTCCATGATATATTCTGATCAACTGGCTTGCTCTTGTGTCAGTAAACTAAATACCACATTAATCAGATAGTACACCTGGCCAGTACAACAGATCAAATTTGTAGTTATTGCGCTTTGCCATTGTAGGGCAGCGTAAACTTATGCCAATTCATCATCTTCCATACTGTCAACCTTAGTTATCTAAAGTTCTATCTAAGTTAACTTCAAATAGTTGTCCTATTTCCCATGTAAAATAGACTTTGAGTGACCTCACCAATACTAGATTTTCCATATTAAAATGCTCAGTTGAGGAAATGTACCTTTTCTATAATCTCTGACTATCAGTAAGACTGAAGGACAGGCTTGGTGGGCACAACAACATCCAATCCTGTCACACATTACATCATATTTTCATGCATGATATGTTAATCAAACAGTTTGTTCGTGTGTGTGTGTGTGTGCGTGTGCGTGTGTGTGTGTGTGTGTGTGTGTGTGTGTGTGTGTGTGTGTGTGTGTGTGTGTGTGTGTGTGTGTGTGTGTGTGTGTGTGTGTGTGTGTGTGTGCAAAGAGACTCCGGAGGAGGGGAGTTTCTGTCAGTAACTCAGGGATAAATAGAGAGGCAGAGTTTGTCAGAAGGCAGACCTGACAGGGTCACACACAGGACCAAGCAAGAGCAGGACCTCAGCATTTTTTACTTTTATTACAAATGGAGAAAAATGAAGATGTTATAAACTGTTTTCAAGGCAGAAACTCTTCTTGCAGAAAGGCTTTGCTATCGACATCAATCTACATAACACTGTACATCTTCTTCTCATTGTTTTCAGCAGTTACAGTATTTTTGAATGTACTGGTGATCATCTCCATCTCTTACTTCAAGCAGCTCCACACTCCAACCAACCTGCTCATCCTCTCTCTGGCTGTGGCAGATCTCCTGGTGGGACTGATTGTGATACCATTAACGACTGTAGCAATAATGGAATCATGCTGGAGTTTTGGGGAATATTTCTGTGTGTTTCATTTATATATGGCTTTTTTATGTACTTCTTTATCTCTGGGCAATTTGGTCTTGATATCTATTGACCGCTATGTTGCTGTGTGTGATCCCTTATTGTACCACTCTAAAATTACAACAACAAGAATCATGTGTTGTATATCCATTACCTGGTGTTGTTGTATCATATACCGTGCTGCTATTATAAAAAACGTTGTAAATGTGCTGGTACCCAGTAGGTGTTTGAAAGAATGTTTTATTGTAGAGGAGTTACATTGGGTTAATATCATTGACATTGTAATTACAATGTTTGTCCCGTGCTCTATTATTATAACACTTTATATGAAAATCTTTGTGGTGGCCAGATCACAGGCCAGAAAGGTATTTTCAAAAGAGGCTGCCAGTGTGTCTGGTGTTAAAACTGTACAAGCAAATAAGTCTGAGAGAAAAGCAGCAAAAACTCTGTCTATTGTTGTTTTCAACTATCTCATTTGTTGGATTCCATCTCTATTTCCTTTCATCTTTGTATCTTTTTTAAGTGAAAATGTTTTAAGCTTTATCATCAGCTTTCTGCCACTTGTTAATTCCTTAATTAATCCAATAATTTATGCTTTCTTTTATCCTTGGTTCAAAGTGACAGCTAAACTTATTTTAACTCTGAAGTTAAGACGTTCATAGTTCCTATGGTTTATGCCAACATTTGAATAACATAGATTTGCCATAGTTATGAAATACAATTGTTGTAATTGCTTCTTTCATGTAACAATACACTGACGTGACTTTTCTCAGTGTTTTCATCATAGGTACATGTGGTGTTGATACAGAATGATTTGGCTGGATTGAATTGGAATGACTTGGAAAAGGCATAAGAATGCATAAGCTTTTTTTATTTTTATAAAAGACATTGTAGACATTTTGGGTTGTATATTCCAAATACCAAAGCCTGTGTTTGTCTGCTCAGGAGGAGGTTATGAGTCATTCTATATCTTGTTTAACATCACCATCTAGTGGCTGAATTGGGACACAATGCCTTTAACAAGTGTACTGAAGTGGAATTGTTCAATATTGCACAATATCAGATAATGTCCAAGTCTATTGTGTAAGTCGTCGAGGGTAAAATGTGAGAATATGCAATTATGTGTAAGTCTTTATAATGTTCAGTAATAAACAATTTGTAAGGCATTTACAGTTCCACCATTTATTAATAATTACTCCCACATGTGTTAAATGTTAGTCAGCTAGGTATTCTCACATGTGTAAATAACTACTATATGCATTAATATTTAAACGCAGGAGACCACAGCAGACACTTGAACTTCAACATACTGGGTAAGAACAGTACCACTACTCTCACTACCACTACTCTCACGACATCACTGCTGACAGGTCAGGGGTCACACCAGAACAGCTCTCTCAGATGCTGTGGAGTCTGAATTGATATAGAGATCGGTAACACTTTATATTAACACTTTGTAATAAAGAATGTATAATGGATTAGTAAATGGCTTATTCATCATTAATGTATCAATACTCCCACATTTGTTTTAGTAAGTTAGTTATTCACACATTTATAAAAACTTTTATAGTATGTAATAAAGATTCAGCAGATCATTCATAATAATTGTAATAAATGTCCTTATAAACCATGTACTAATCATTAGTAAAGTAGTTTTGCAGTCTCTAATCTAACGTTAGGACTATTCATACTTTCTTAATTCTTTATAAATGTTTTGACAGTCACCAGTGTAATTTATCTCAAGAAGATGGACATGCTATTGGTAGACATTCCAGCAGTACATGATGCACCTTAAAGATTCAAAATGACCTGAACATATCAATGGTTAAACAATAAGCACACAACACAGAGGATGTTAAAGGAAATATATTGAACATTTTATTCCAAGACAGTCACACTGTATTAGTGTGCTGAAGGAAGTAATGTGTTTGTCTGAAAATGATAACATTCTTGTTTGTTGACAGTGACTACCGAAACCAAAGTCTGGATTGCAGTCACTCATTAGAGCAGTTCATAGACTGCTTACAGGGTAATAGAACCAATATCTAAATACATTATTTAATTGAAAATTATGTTTAAAGGGTTACAACGTTCACTCATTAGAAAGCAGATCAAATCAAACTGTATTGATCACATACACATGTTCAGCAGATGTTACTATGGGTGTAGTGAAATGCTTGAACATCTCATAGTGCAGCAATATCTAACAAGTAATATATAACAATTTCACAACAAATACCTTAAACACACAAATCTAAGTAAAGGACTGGAATTAAGAATATATGAATATATGGATGAGCAATGTCAGTGTGACACAGACTAAGAGCAGTTTATAGACTGCTTACAGGGTAAGGGAACCAATATCTAAATGCATATCTTAACTGAACATTACGTTTCAAGGGTTATTACCTTTAACATACTACAAAATCAAATCAAAATCACATTTTATTGGTCACATACAAATATTTAGCAGATGTTATTGCAGGTGTAGTGAAATGCTTTTCTTCCTAGCTCCAACAGTACCTTAACAATTCACAACAATAAACACAAATCTAAAAGTAAAAGAATGACATTTAGAAATATATAAATATTTGACAAGGCAATGTCTGAGTGGTACTGACAACAAATACAGTTGAATACAGTATATACATATGAGATGAGAAAAGCAGTGTGTTAACATTATTAAAGTGACTAGTGTTCCATTATTAAAGTGACCAGTGATTCCTTGACTATGTACAGACTGTAGGGCAGCCTCCTCTAAGGTGCAGGGTTGAGTAACCGGGTGGTTGTCGGCTAGTGATGGGTATTTAACAGTCTGATGGCCTTGAGATAGAACCTGTTTTTCAGTCTCTCGGTCCCAGCTTTGATGCACCTGTACTGACCTCGCCTTCTGGATGGTAACGGGGTGAACAGGCCGTGGCTCTGGTGGTTGATGTCCTTGATTATCCTTTTGACCTTCCTGTGACATTAGGTACTGTAGGTGTCCTGGAGGGCAGGCAATGTGCCCCCGGTGGTGAGTTGGGCAGTCCGCACCACCCTCTGGAGAGCACTTAGTTTTCAGACTCTTTACTCTGTACCCTGTTGAAGCATCTTTACCAGCGATAACGCTCCAAGCTCGGCACACCTGTATTTGGGGAGTTTTTCCAATTATTCTCTGCAGATCCTCTCAAGCTCTGTCAGGTTGGATGGGGAGCGTCGCTGCACAGATATTTTCAGCTCTCTCCACAGATGTTCGATCAGGTTCATGTCCGGGCTCTGGCTGGGCCTCTCAAGCACATTCAGAGACTTGTACCGATGCCACTCCTGCATTGTCTTGGCTGTGTGCTTAGGGTCATTGTTCTCTTGGAACCTTCGACCCGTCTGAGATCCTGAGCCCTCTGGAGCAGGTTTTCATCAAGGATCTCTCTGTACTTTGCTCCGTTCCTCTTTTCCTTAATCCTGACATGTCTCTCAGTTCCTGCCACTGAAAACATCCCCAGAGCATGATGCTGCCACCATCATGCTTCACCGTAGGAATGGTGCCATGTTTCCGCCAGACGTGATGCTTAGCATTCAGGCCAAATAGTTCAATCTTGGTTTCATCAGACCAGAGTCTCATGTTTCTCATTGTCTGAGTGTCCTTTCGGTGCCTTCTGGCAAACTCCAAGGCTGTTGTGTGCCTTTTACTGTGGCGTGGCTTCCATCTGGCCACTCTAAAATCTGCAGTTTTGTCACACAACACAATACCACAGATGTCTCAAGTTTTAATTAACGAAGCATGCGAATTGGCGTGGTGTGAAAAGGTTAGTTTGCACGGGGTGCACGCTGACAGCGTTTCAATCTGTGACGTCACTCGCTCTGAGACCTTGAAGTAGTTGTTCCCCTTGCTCTGCAATGGCTGTGGCTTTTGTGGAGCGATGGGTAACGGTGTTGAGGGTGGTTGTTGTCGATGTGTGCAGATGGTCCATGGTTCTATCCCAGGTAGGGGTGAGGAGAAGGATGGAAGCAGAACTGTTACAAATACACCAGAGCTGTTGACAGAGAATGTAATGTTAATTTCTCTAGCATACGCTGCCTCCGACGTCGTTTTAGAGAATTTGGCAGTACGTCCAACCGGCATACTGCTGAAGTTCTCTTAATTCCCACATATGCTGAGAACGTGTTAGCTGCTTTTCCGTCACTCTTGATGTAATGGTAAACATAGTCTTTTGCATGCACACCTTACCACAGGGTTTTCCATAGTGGCCTTTATTTATTAAGGTGTTTTATTGCGCTGCCATGGGTGAGCTTCTAGTCATCACAGAGTCACCCCAGACGGTTCTTGGAGCTTGCTCACGCGCAGGGTAATTTATGACCCTGATAAGATCTCAGATTCTCACACAAGGCTAGAGAGAGAGGGTGCCATAAATCTTGACCAGCTTTCTATCCAAGTAATTTATTTCTCTCTTTCTCTAAGAGGTGAATTTTTAACTTTTTATTTATATTGATGCTGTGTTTATATCCCTTTATAGTCATGTTGTAAGTGTAATGCCATTTGCTCTTTATTTATTTACATATACGTATATTGCATAGCTATAACCCTTATCATCACCTCCTGGTATGGCAACTGCTCGCCATCCGACCATAAGAAGCTACAGAGGGTAGTGCATCAGGCCCAGTACATCACTGGGGCCAAGCTTCCTGCAATCCAGGACCTACTGTATATACTTGGTCATGTCAGATGAAGCCCCCCAAAATTGTCAAAGACTACAGACATCCAGGTCATAGACTGTTCTCTCTGCTACCACACTGCAAGCGGTACCGGAGCCCCAAGTCAAGTTCCCAAAGGATCCTTAATAAGTTCTACCCCCAAGCCATAAGACTGCTGAACAATTAATTAAATGGCCACCCGGACTATTTACAGTGACCACCCCCCCCAGTTTGTTTTTACACTGCTTCTACTCGCTGTTTAATATCTATGCATAGTAAATTTACCTCTACCGGTAACCCCTGTATGGAGCCTGGTTATTCTTATGTAACTTCATTGTGTTACTTTTAAAAATATTTTTTACTTTAGTTTATTTTGTAAATATTTTCTTAACTCTATTTCTTGAACCGCATTGTTGGTTAAGGGCTTGGGAGTAAGTACTTGACAGCATTTGGCATATTTGATTGAACTAATACTGTTTACATTTGTGATTATTTTGGCCTTATAGATCCAGAACAACTAGATTCTAAGTCATTCGGATTAACAAAATCATGCAAAAATCCTCAAATGGAAACAACAGTGTCTGTGTATGTGGTTGTAACTATCAAGTGTACAGCGATGGTCCTCAACATCATGTTCTAACAGGACAGCACTATAGAGGACAGAACCAGACCATAGTTGTAAGCATATATAGTGTGAGGGAATTCACAGCAGACCGTTCAGACGGGTGAGGGCATACCAGCCAACTGTTTTCACGTTGTCCTTCTAGCCAGAGTTAATGACCACCACAGCTCCAGGCTTTCCATCATCTCCGCCACGGGAGCATCATCAGAGCCGGTACTCCACGAGTCGCCAGTCTACTCCCCTGAGAGACACTACTCCAGGATCACCCGTCCGCAGTGTTCACCACCTCCATGGGACCACTGGGGCCACAGCTATTTAACAGATCTTCGTTGCTCCGGGCCCCCCGGCTGGAATCTACGTCGTGTCTGCCAGAATGTCGGGAGAGCCACCTTCCCACCAAGCGAGGTGACCCACCAGAAGTCACCCCTGATGTGTCCCCTGACCTTGTTGTCCAGTTCCTTTCCTTTCTGGAAGGGTTGGAGTTCCCGTCTCACCCGGTAGGCATAGAGTTACAGTTGTGGGTCTACCTGGCAGGTGTAAAGTGAGCAGGATTTGAGTGTCCTGCCCATCAAGTAAGTCAATTGTATCCTGCATCAATGATAGGGTCAGAGTTAAATTCCTTCCCTGTTGGGTCAGAGTTCCCCTCCTTTCTGGTAAGGTCAGAGTTCCCTTCCTTCCTCGTAGGGTGAGAGTTCCCCTCCTTTCTGGTTCCCTTCCTTCACGGTAGGGCCAGGTTTATAGTCCCCTGCCTTTCCAGTAGGCCAAGTATGTTCTGACCCTCAAGTAGGTCTCGTGTATCCTGCCATGCTGGGCCATAAGTTAGCTGCACAGTCTGCAGGTCTGCAGTCTCCCACCCAGCTCAGATCGCAGCATCTTGCATTAGTTGTTAGACAGTTCCCTATCCCACCAGGCTATGAGCCCCCCTGCCATGCTAGGCCAATAGTTAACTTCTCTGTCTGCAGGTCTGCAGTCTCCTGCCCTGCACAGATTGCAGACCCCTACCTTAGTTGTTAGGCAGTTGTCTGTCCCACCAGGAGTAGAGCCTCCCTTCTTACTAGGCCTCAGGTCTGTTGTATTAGGTTTGCAGTCTGCAGACGTAGTCGTCCCACCATGCCTCCTGCCTTGCTAAGCCAGAAGTTACCTGTGCTAGGATCTCAGTCCTCAACCCTCGTCAGCCCTCAGTCACTAGCACTATGTCATTGGTCTCCAGCTGCACGAGGACATTCGTCTCTAGCTGCACTAGGTCATTGGTCTCCAGCTTCACTAGGTCATTGGTCTCCAGTTGCACCAAGTCTTCGGTCTCCAGCTGCACTAGGTCTGTTTTCCTCAGCATTAGTCGTCCCTCAGTCCCTAACCCATGTGGGTCATCAAGCTCCTTCCCCACTAGACTCAGGTGTACTAGTTTCTCCAGTAGGCACAGAGCTCGACTATTCTCCAAGTCCAGTGTCAGTTTCCCTCGCATGTCCATAGTCATTCTCCCTGTCTGGTTCAGAGACGTTCTCCCTGTCAGTTCCAGAGTCGTTCTCCCATTCGGGTTCAGAGTCATTATCCGTGTCAGATTTAGAGTCATTCTCTATGAAAGGTTCAGATTCGTTCTCTGTCAGTTTAAGAGTCGTTCTACGTTGCAGGTCTAGCATGGTTCTCCCTGTCAAGTTCAGAGTCATTTTCCCTGTCAGATTCAGAGTCGTTCTCACTGTCTCCAGCTCTAGTCGGCCCTCAGTCTACTGCTGCGCCAGGCTATAGGTTCTCTGCCCCACTAGGTTTGCAGCATCTTCCTCAGTTGGTCGGCAGCCCCCAGCCTTAGTCGGCAAGCAGTCAGCTCCCTCAGTGCTACAGGCCAAACCACCTGCCCTAGTTCTAGGTCCTGGGTCTCTCGCCCAACTAGACCCAGAGTTATCTGCTCTAGATGTGCAGTTAGACAGTTCACAGTCCTCAGCCTGCAACCAGTTGCCTATACTAGCACTAGGCTATATGTTCCCTGCTTGGCTAGTTTTGCAGCTTCCCACTATTCCTGGCTTGCAGTCCTCAGATTTAGTAGTGGGTTCAAAGTGCCCTGCCCTGCTTGGCCCTCAGCTCCCTGATCTGGGGTAACCACCATTCCCTGACCCTTGGGACCTGCTGTCTCTAGTTCTGGCGGGCCTCCCATCTCCTGCCTTGGATGACTCTCAGCCCTTCCCACGTGGGACACCTCCTGACCTTTTCTCTGGGGCCCAGCTCCCCAATGCCTCCAGATCTCTAATGATCCCTATGGTTCCTAACATGCTCTACCATGCATTTCATTGTTTTCAGCAGTGGTGAAAGATTCACCAACCTCAGCCGCAGCCAGTGAGCTACCAACAACGGTTGTGTCTGGCATGCCACAATTCTCCACCGCAGTAGAAGAACCACCTGCTTCAGCCGTGGCCAGCCTTCGGCGTTGCACACAGCTTCTAAGGATGGGGCCCAGCTACCCTGCACCAGCAGAGTTAGAGGGCCCTCCCTCACCCGCGTGGCCTTCCATGGGGAGGCCCCAGGACTGTCTCTGTGTATCTCTGTACCTCCCTCGTGGGGCAGCACCAAAGCCATGCCTTTTCTGCAGGGTAGGATTTGGCACGCTAACAATAAGCTTCCCGATGAGGCTTGTGGCTTTTCAGAGACTTTAAATAATGTGGCCCCCATTAGAGACTTTGCCATTTAAGTTCGAGGACTTTTTGTGGATGTTAATATTTCCATAAGAAATATTGGGGCGGCTGTAAAAAAAAAGATGTCCTGCTCCTCTCTACCTAACTTCCCCTCACAGTCCCTTCAATTTCCCTTAACTTCTTGCGTCGAGCAATCCCGGATCTGGGATCCTATTTATAGCCTCAAGCTCATTAGCATAACGCAACGTTAACTATTCATGAAAATCGCAAATTAAATGAAATAAATATATTTGCTCTCAAGCTTAGACTTTTGTTAACAACACTGTCATCTCAGATTTTCAAAATATTCTTTTGAACCATAGCAAAACAAGCATTTGTGTAAGAGTATTGATAGCTAGCGTAGCATTTAGCGTAGCATTTAGTGGGCAACATTTGCACAAAAACCAGAAAAGGATTCAAATAAAATCATTTACCTTTGAAGAACTTCGGATGTTTTCAATGAGGATACTCTCAGTTACATAGCAAATGTTCAGTTTTTCCTGAAAGATTCTTTGTGTAGGAGAAATCGCTCCGTTTTGGGTACCAAAAAAAAACGAAAATTCAGTCATCAAAATGGCGAACTGTTTTCCAAATTAACTCCATAATATTGACTGAAACACGGCAAACGCTATTTAGAATCAATCCTCAAGGTGTTTTTCACATATCTCTTCATTGATATATCGTTCGTGGATGTGTACTGTCTCCTCTGAATCGCTTGGAAAAAGACTTGCAGTTGAAGATGACGCACCAATTTTGACGGAGGACACCGGGCGGACACCTGGCAAATGTAGTCTCTTATGGTCAATCTTCCAATGATATGCCTACAAATACGTCACAATGCTGCAGACACCTTGGGGAAAGGATAGACCGGGCAGGCTCATTCCTTGCGCATTCATAGCCATATAAGGAGACAACAAATAACAGAGCCTCAAAAATCCTGCTCATTTCCTGTTTGAAGTTTCATCTTGGTTTTTCCTGTAGCATCAGTTCTGGGGCACTCACAGACAATATCTTTGCAGTTTTGGAAACGTCAGAGTGTTCTCTTTCCAAAGCTGTCAATTATATGCATAGTCGAGCATCTTTTTGTGACAAAATATTGCGCTTAAAACGGACACGTTTTTTCATTCAATAATGAAATAGCGCCCCCATAGATGTAAGAGGTTAAGTTAGTTTTGCAGCTCAGCCGACCTAAGGTATCCCTCACCAACCATAGCCCTTCCATTACCAACAATAAAGATTGTGCATCGCATCTCGACACTGCACCCGCCCACTCAGTTCATTGTGTTATCATCGTCCGAAGGGAGAAGACGCACATTTTAGAGGACTTTTTACTGTCGAAAAATATACCAATATCTGAATTTTGAGCGTGCATTGTCCAGATGCACATTTCCAAGTGATCTAGGATGTAAGGGATTACCCCCCTGTAATGGACAAAAATGAATGGGAAAACATTGGCATAGGACAAACCATATACACGGTGTCCAATACCAAACAATTTGGCGTTGTTTCATGCAAAGTGTATTGCAAATGCCATATGGCAAATGCCAGTTGTAACACTTTAAAAATCCAACAGGTGGCGTGTGCGCTCCCCCGTGGTTTTTCATATTGGAAATGTAACCAAAGTCAACATCCAAAAGCAACATTTTGAAAAAATGATTTTTTTGTCAAAACCTTATCACCACTTAAAAAAGTGCATTCTGGGGCCGTTTTTCGAAATTCTTTCGATTTTTTTGTCAATTACACATGTGTAAGAACTGTATGAATATACTTTTGTCCAATTTTATTATCAGAATTATTATTTTTTTAATTACTTGCGCATAAGGCATATGTTTTGTTCATTTGCAATATGATTTCATAGGAAGTCAAAAGTCAAAAATTGCAAAATTTTATAAAAAACTTCACACACCCCTAAAAAAGTTATTTCTGGACCGTTTTTCAAAATTCTTTCGATTTTTGTGTCAATTACACATGTCAAAGAACTGTATCAACATACTTTAGTCATATTTTTTATCATAATTATTATTATTTTTTTACTTGTGCATAAGGCATATGTTTTCTCCATTTGGAATATGATTTCATAGGAAGTCAAAAGTCAAAAGTCAAAAATAGCAAAATTTTATAAAAAACTTCACACACCCTTAAAAAAGTGCTTTTTGGACCGTTTGTTTCTAAATTCATTCGAATTTTGTGTCAATTACACACGTATAAGAACTGTATCAACATACTTTAGTCGTATTTTATTATCATCATTTTTATTTTTTTTTTACTTGTGTATAAGGCCTATGTTTTGTGGGGGCCAAATGTCATAAGAAATTTGACATGTTCAAAAATCCTGCAGAAATGCAAAATTGACTGGCCTGATGAACTCGGGATGGCCGGGCAGTGATTGTTGTTCCTTTCCATCACTCGTTGTGTTGATTTCATCATGTCCATTTGGTGATGTTTTTTTCACTATAGAATCATATTGCAAATGCACGTGCATTTGCAATATGTTTTAATGGGCATTTACCATCACGAATTTGTCATGCTCAAAAATCATGCAGAAATGCTAAATTGACTGGCCTGATGAACACAGGATGGCCTGGCAGTGATAGCTGTTCCTTTCCATCACTCGTTGTGTTGATTTCATCATGTCTATTTGGTGATGTATTTTCACTATAGAATCATGTTTCAATGGGCATTTACCATCACGAATTTGTTGTGCTCAAAAATCCTGCAGAAATGCTAAATTGACTGGCCTGATGAACACAGGATGGCCGGGCAGAGATAGTTGTTCCTTTCCATCGCTCGTTGTGTTGATTTCATTATGTCCATTTGTTTATGTTTTCTCACTTTTGCAAAGTCACTGTGCATTTGCAATATGGTTCAATAGGCATTTACCATCACCAATTTGTCATGCTATAAAAATTGTGCAGGAATGCGAAAATGACTGGCCCGATGAACTCGGGATGGCTGGTCAGTGATTCTGGTACCTCTCCATCGCTCGTTTAGTTGATTTCAGAATGTAACTTTGGTGATGGTACCTCAATGTTTAAACATATAGCAAATGGACAAGAGTCACCATCAAGTCACCGTCCATCAGTCAATTAGATATCATTCTGACACCAAACTGATACAAACTGACACCAAACCCACTTTTTCCAACTTGTTTAGTAGCCAACTATCACATACTTCAGAGCTGGCCCAAAATTCACAACGCCTTCGGTTCAAACCATAAAAAAAAATATAAAACACGTAGTTACGTCCTAGCTGCGGGTCAATTTCTTATATTATGTGTAGGCCTAGCTGAGGCGACCCCGAATCCCAAGTTTCGGTTCGATAGGCCATTTGGTGTCCGAGCAAAATTGGTGCTGAAAATCCACTTTTTTCCATGACTTGCTACAGGGTCCTTGAATGAGCTATCGGACAGAAACATTGGGTTCTGTCTCTATGGGCCGAGACGGTCACAATGCACCTAGTCTTGTGACTCTGGGACATTTCTAAATGTCGACATTTTCGCGATGCAAAAATGAATTGAAGTCATTGCAAATGTACGAGGCTGTTTCTCGGTCCGAGAACCTTCTAGAGCGACGTAACTCACCACGCACTATCGACCTGAGGTCTAGAACAGGATTCTAAAGTTTCGGAACTCTAGGTCTGACGGTTCTTTTTTAGCTCGAACAAAGCTAACTATTGGAGGCACTGTCAGTCTCTACGCACCCCAATACGTCCCTCCTTCCAAGTTGTGTGTCTGTGTGATTTAGTTTTCCTTTGAATTTTTTTGGGGAAAATGACTGATTTACAGTTCATTGGGGTTGCCTAATCACACATATGGAGTTTTGGACAGATCTGACTTTTTTAACCTTTCGAAACAGCCCCTGAGACACCAATTATGGCACTTCCGGTTGGCACAGGAAGCTATAAGTCAACACATCTCCTCATTTGGGTATGCCTTTACAGAATCCTGAGTTTTAAGTCTTTACGTTAAGAACTGACTGATTTACACAGGTTTGAATGCACTATGTCTATCAAACTCCAGGCAGGGTATGGATATACACTTTTAGGGTGATTTTAACCACTTCCGGTTGGTCCAGGAAGCTTACAATCGACACAGGTAGAACTCATAGTGTCCTGATGGATTGTCATCGAAGACAGGTTCATAAGGCATTCATAACCCACATAGGTCTCAGGTTGAATTTAGAGGGGCAGGCAATGTATTCCTATGGGGAGAGAAGTCAATGCAAACTGTTTGATGTAAACACCTTATTTTAACTATGAAGGGTTAATGCCACACGGTCAAGGTTAGGCTTGCACGGATCGGGAGGACCTTAGAAACGTACCTGAGGTCAAATTGTGTTTCTCACCCTAACGGTTCTCTCACTGTCACCCAAAAGCAAATTACATTGTGGGGCAGGCTTCATTTTGGGCCTACTTTTCTAATGGTCGCTGTGCTTAGACCGAGTGAGCTATGGTCAAGCGGGTTATCTCGTTGAACTCGGCACGGCCTAGGGATTATGGTAATGCCATTGCCTGCTCTCTGTGTCTTTAAGCACCGCACTTTGTCACTCCATCCTTGCTGTGTGTGTGTGTGTGAGAGCTTTTCTTTGACATCTGTTGGGAGAAATTACTGATTTACAGTTCATGAGGGTTACCTAGTCACACATATGAAGTTTTGGAAAGATGTGACTTTTTTAACCCTTCAAAACAGATAGTGTGACCCAATTAAAGGCACTTCCGTTTGGCACAGGAAGCTATAAATAAACTCATATCCTGATTGGGGTATGCCTTTACAGAATCCTGAGTTTTAAGTCTTTACGTTAAGAACTGAGTTATTTACGGAGGGTTTAGTGAGTGTGTATTATTTCAGAAAATCATAGAAAATCACAGAAATCTCCCAGAGCTCCACAGCACACTTTAAAAAGATTCGTATGAACACCCTGCAACTGGATCTGTAACTGTTGGGAAAAAACCCCACCTAACTTTGAACATCACCAATCTGTCATTGAACGATTTCTCTTAAATGACGATAGATAAATGTTTTTATTTTATTTTATTGACACCGGAGGCTCCATGACTTTGACGTGAAGTGAATAAATTATTTCTCTATTTTCATTTTGGACCTTTAATCCCAGAGAAATGTCCATAACTCAACAACCGTTGAGGCCTAGACGCCATCTTGTTCGGGGCCAACTGCCCATTATGCCAAACCTACGCTCACCAAGTTTTGGCTTCGAAATATTTTCCATTTTCGAGATAAGGCCCCGTCGTGATTCGTGATGTTTTGTCCAATTGCAATATGATTGTTTATGCCCTCTTGTGGGATTTTCCGGGATAGCGGAAAAATGACCAAAATTTGATTATTTTATAAAACGGAAACCGAATGTCCGACAAAGTTCATTTGATGACTTCCCGTAGGTCCGGCCCTGCCGCTTGGCCCGACGCCGTCCGCAAATTTTACAAACGTTTTCGGACGTCTAGTAAGGGACTGTACATTTGCAATATGGACTTTCTCACTAATCATACAGCAAATGTCAAAATGTTCCCCTTAAGGTATGTAAGTAATGGAGCTGGAGTATAGAAGCAGAGTTGACATTTAATTAGGAACGGACATGCAACAGGACAGGAACAGCGTCAGAACTGGGAAACACAAAGACAGATGACAAACAATGCAGCAGCGCGGAACAGAGCTGGGAAACTGACAAATTTAGGGGAGGTAATAAAAACAGGTGATAGAGTGAGTCCATGTGAGTCCAGTATTGCTGAAGCGCGTGACGAGGGAAGGCAGATGTGCCTAAATGATGGTGGCAGGAGTGCGTAATTCAGGGCAGCCTCGCGTCCTTGAGTGCCAGGGGGAAAGAGCGGGAGCAGGCATGACGGTGCCCCTACCCGGCGTCCCACCTAGGCGAGCCGGCTGAGACATGGGTGCTGGACAAGCCGGCTGGGGTTAAACTCCCCACGAACCGGCAGGCGCATATGCGCCTGGCGAACCGGCTGAGTCATAGAAGCCTGATGATCCGGCTGAGGCATGAACGCCTGTCAATCCTGCTGCGGAGTAGAAGCCCAATGATCTGACGGAGCATGACATGGGATGGGAATCTGCCAAGCCAACCTAGGCAAGGAAACCTCTCGAGCCAGCTAGGACGTGGAAGCCCGAAGAGCTGGCTTAGGCACCCCTGGTTCCATCGGCGGTGGAATTAAAGCCCGACATCACCAACAAAACAAGAAAACTGCTGGGCCGGCTGGGTGAACAAAACCTGACGATCAGGCTGATACCCGACGTGGGATGGGCGCACTTTGAGCCAACGGGGGCAAGGAAACCTCTCGAGCCAGCTATGGCGTGGAAGACCGACAAGCTGGTTAGGCACCCCCGGTTCCATCAATCCAGGACCAACGTCACTACCAACTGGAACGCCAGTAATCCCTGATGCTTTGTGTGTTGGATGCTGCATTCTGTAAGGAATGACGCTGGAGAATAGAAGCAGGTACAGGGAGTTGACATTTAATTAGGAACGGACATATTGGGTAAGGAAACCAATATCTAAATGCAAAACTTGCTGAACATTTCATTTAAAGAATTACTACCTTTAGAAGGCCCAGCCAAACAAAGCAAAGTTTGAAAGTAGTTTGCTGTTAAAAGACTGAATCACTCAAGATATTTAAAGGTTAGGACATACCTTTATCATTTCTACCTGAAAATACCTCTGTATTTCAAACACATATCACTTCACTGAGCATCAACAGTGGGAACCCACAAGGGTGCGTTCTCAACCCCCTCCCGTACTCCCTGTTCTCCCACTACTGCATGGCCATGCACACCTTCAACTCAATCATCAAGTTTGCAGACGACACAACAGTAGTGGGCTTGATTAACAACAACGACGAGGCAGCCTACAGGGAGGGAGGTGAGGGTACTCGGAGTGTGGTATCAGGAAAACAACCTCTCACTCAACATCAACATAACAACGGAGATGATCGTGCACTTCAGGAAACAGCAGAGGGAGCACCTCCCAATCCACATCGAAGGGACAATAGTGGAGAAGGTGGAAAGTTTTTATTTCCTCGGCGTACACATCACAGACAAATTGAAGTGGTCCACCCACACAGACAGTGTGGTGAAGAAGGCGCAACAGCGCTCCGTCAACCTCAGGGGGCTGAAGAAATTTGGCTTGTCACTCAAAAACATGACAAACTTTTACAGATGCACAATCGAGAGAATCCTGTCGGGCTGTATCACAGCCTGATACGGCAACTGTTCCGCACACAACTGTAAGAATCTGCAGAGAGTAATGAGGTCTGCACAATGCATCACCGGGGGACAACTACCTGCCCTCCATGACACCTAAAGCACCCGATGTAACAGGAAGGCCAAAAAGTTCATCAAGGAAAACAACCACCCGAGCCACTGCCTGTTCACACCGCTACCATACAGAAGTCGAGGTCAGAGCAGGCTCATCAGAGCTAGGACCGAGAGACTGAAAAACAGCTTCTATCTCAAGGCCATCAGACTGCGAAACAGCATTCACTAACTCAGAGAGGCTGCTGCCTACATTGAGACCTAATCACTGGCCACTTTAATAAATGGATCACTTGTCACTTTAAACAATACCAGTTGAAATAATTCCACTTTAATAATGTTTACATATCTTACATTACTCATATCATATGTACGAACTGCATTTTATACCATCTATTGCATGTTGCTTATGCTTATCGCTCACATATATATTTATATGTACATATTCTCATTCACCCCTTCAGATTTGTGGGTCCAGAGAAACGCCGAGGTCCTTCACAGTTTTTTTGAGACGACTGTACAACCATTACGATTAATTGTCAGATTCAACAAAATATCTCTTTGTTTCTTGGGACCTAGAACAAGCATCTCTGTTTTGTCCGAGTTTAAAAGTAGAAAGTTTGCAGCCATCCACTTCCTTATGTCTGAAACACATGCTCCTGGCGAGGGCAATTTTGGGGCTTCACCATGTTTCATTGAAATGTACAGCTGTGTGTCATCCGCATAGCATTGAAAGTTAACATTATGTTTTCCCCAAGAGTTAAAATATATAGTGAAAACAATAGTGGTCCTAAAACGGAACCTTGAGGAACACCGAAATGTACAGATACTTGTTAGATATTACTGCATTGTTGGAACTATAAGCACAAGCATTTCACTCCACTCGCATTAACATCTGCTAACCATGTGAATGTGACCAATACAATTTAATTTGAAATTTGATTTGATTTGATTTCAGTAGTAATGATGGAATACAAATCCACCAGTGAAAAACTGTCCAGCTGTTGTTGTTGTTATTTAGCCCATATTCCTAGAACGCAATGACTACATCAAGATTGTGATTCTACAAACTTGCTGGATGCATTTGCAGATTGTTTTGGGGCTGCTCTCACCACCCACCTCAGCCCACACTGCCACAAGAAGCCATCATGCACCTGAGTAAGATGAGTTGCCTACACACCTCTCTCATCTAAGAGACCACCAGCCCTGCTCCAGGCCTCCTCAGTGGTCAGGGAGTGACCACACCCTCACCAGTTGGGAGCTGATGAGGGAATATGAGTACCTATGTCTCGAGCAGCAAGAGATCAGGAGGGAGTACTCAGGCTACATCTCACTATTTTATTATTAGTTTGTGTTTGAGTGGTTGACAACATTAGCTAAATATTTGCAATTCAAATCAAATCAAATCAAATTTTATTTGTCACATACACATGGATAGCAGATGTTAATGCGAGTGTAGCGAAATGCTTGTGCTCCTAGTTCCGACAATGCAGTAATAACCAACAAGTAATCTAACTAACAATTCCTAAACTACTGTCTTATACACAGTGTAAGGGGATAAAGAATATGTACATAAGGATATATGAATGAGTGATGGTACAGAGCAGCATAGGCAAGATACAGTAGATGGTATCGAGTACAGTATAGACATATGAGATGAGTATGTAAACAAAGTGGCATAGTTAAAGTGGCTAGTGATACATGTATTACATAAGGATGCAGTCGATGATATAGAGTACAGTATATACGTATGCATATGAGATGAATAATGTAGGGTAAGTAACATTATATAAGGTAGCATTGTTTAAAGTGGCTAGTGATATATTTACATCATTTCCCATCAATTCCCATTATTAAAGTGGCTGGAGTTGAGTCAGTGTGTCAGTGTGTTGGCAGCAGCCACTCAATGTTAGAGGTGGCTGTTTAACAGTCTGATGGCCTTGAGATAGAAGCTGTTTTTCAGTCTCTCGGTCCCAGCTTTGATGCACCTGTACTGACCTCGCCTTCTGGATGATAGAGGGGTGAACAGGCAGTGGCTCGGGTGGTTGATGTCCTTGATGATCTTTATGGCCTTCCTGTAACATCGGGTGGTGTAGGTGTCCTGGAGGGCAGGTAGTTTGCCCCCGGTGATGCGTTGTGCAGACCTCACTACCC
This sequence comes from Oncorhynchus masou masou, assembly GCF_036934945.1. Classification (NCBI taxonomy): domain Eukaryota; kingdom Metazoa; phylum Chordata; class Actinopteri; order Salmoniformes; family Salmonidae; genus Oncorhynchus; species Oncorhynchus masou. Next base: position 48,118,139 of record NC_088221.1, on the reverse strand, counting down.
TCTGGAGAGGCTTACGGTTGAGGGCGGAGCAGTTGCCTTACCAGGCGGTGATACAGCCCGCCAGGATGCTCTCGATTGTGCATCTGTAGAAGTTTGTGAGTGCTTTTGGTGACAAGCCGAATTTCTTCAGCCTCCTGAGGTTGAAGAGGCGCTGCTGCGCCTTCTTCATGATGCTGTCTGTGTGAGTGGACCAATTCAGTTTGTCTGTGATGTGTATGCCGAGGAACTTAAAACTTGCTACTCTCTCCACTACTGTTCCATCGATGTGGCTAGGGGGTGTTCCCTCTGCTGTTTCCTGAAGTCCACAATCATCTCCTTAGTTTTGTTGACGTTGAGTGTGAGGTTATTTTCCTGACACCACACTCCGAGGGCCCTCACCTCCTCCCTGTAGGCCGTCTCGTCGTTGTTGGTAATCAAGCCTACCACTGTTGTGTCGTCCGCAAACTTGATGATTGAGTTGGAGGCGTGCGTGGCCACGCAGTCGTGGGTGAACAGGGAGTACAGGAAAGGGCTCAGAACGCACCCTTGTGGGGCCCCAGTGTTGAGGATCAGCGGGGAGGAGATGTTGTTACCAACCCTCACCACCTGGGGGCGGCCCGTCTGGAAGTCCACTACCCAGTTGCACAGGGCGGGGTCGAGTCCCAGGGTCTCGAGCTTGATGACGAGCTTGGAGGGTACTATGGTGTTGAATGCCGAGCTGTAGTCGATGAACAGCATTCTCATATAGGTATTCCTCTTGTCCAGATGGGTTAGGGCAGTGTGCAGTGTGGTTGAGATTGCATCGTCTGTGGACCTATTTGGGCGGTAAGCTAATTGGAGTGGGTCTAGGGTGTCAGGTAGGGTGGGGTGGAGGTGATATGGTCCTTGACTAGTCTCTCAAAGCACTTCATGATGACGGAAGTGAGTGCGACGGGGCGGTAGTCGTTTAGCTCAGTTACCTTAGCTTTCTTGGGAACAGGAACAATGGTGGCCCTCTTGAAGCATGTGGGAACAGCAGACTGGTATAGGGATTGATTGAATATGTCCGTAAACACACCAGCCAGCTGGTCTGCGCATGCTCTGAGGGCGCGGCTGGGGATGCCGTCTGGGCCTGCAGCCTTGCGAGGGTTAACACGTTTAAATGTTTTACTCACCTCGGCTGCAGTGAAGGAGAGACCGCATGTTTCCGTTGCAGGCCGTGTCAGTGGCACTGTATTGTCCTCAAAGCGGGCAAAAAAGTTATTTAGTCTGCCTGGGAGCAAGACATCCTGGTCCGTGACTGCGCTGGATTTCTTCCTGTAGTCCGTGATTGACTGTAGACCCTGCCACATGCCTCTTGTGTCTGAGCCGTTGAATTGAGATTCTACTTTGTCTCTGTACTGACGCTTAGCTTGTTTGATAGCCTTGCGGAGGGAATAGCTGCACTGTTTGTACTCGGTCATGTTACCAGACACCTTGCCCTGATTAAAAGCAGTGGTTCGCGCTTTCAGTTTCACGCGAATGCTGCCATCAATCCATGGTTTCTGGTTAGGGAATGTTTTAATCGTTGCTATGGGAACGGCATCTTCAACGCACGTTCTAATGAACTCGCACACCGAAGCAGCGTATTTGTCAATGTTGTTATCTGACGCAATACAAAACATGTCCCAGTCCACGTGATGGAAGCAGTCTTGGAGTGTGGAGTCAGCTTGGTCGGACCAGCGTTGGACAGACCTCAGCGTGGGAGCTTCTTGTTTTAGTTTTTGTCTGTAGGCAGGTATCAGCAAAATGGAGTCGTGGTCAGCTTTTCCGAAAGGGAGGCGGGGCAGGGCCTTATATGCGTCGCGGAAGTTAGAGTAACAGTGATCCAAGGTTTTTCCACCCCTGCTTGGTATGCTGATAAAATTTAGGGAGTCTTGTTTTCAGATTAGCCTTGTTAAAATACCCAGCAACAATGAATGCAGCCTCCGGATAAATGGTTTCCAGTTTGCAAAGAGTTAAATAAAGTTCGTTCAGAGCCATCGATGTGTCTGCTGGGGGGGATATATACGGCTGTGATTATAATCGAAGAGAATTCTCTTGGTAGATAATGCGGTCAACATTTGATTGTGAGGAATTCTAAATCAGGTGAACAGAAGGATTTGAGTTCCTGTATGTTTCTTTCATCGCACCATGTCTCGTTAGCCATAAGGCATACGCCCCACCCCTCTTCTTACCAGAAAGGTGTTTGTTTCTGTCGGCGTGATGCGTGGAGAAACCCGTTGGCTGCACCGCTTCGGATAGCGTCTCTCCAGTGAGCCATGTTTCCGTGAAGCACAGAACGTTACAGTCTCTGATGTCCCTCTGGAATGCTACCCTTGCTCGGATTTCATCAACCTTGTTGTCAAGAGACTGGACATTGGCAAGAAGAATGCTAGGGAGTGGTGCACAGTGTGCCCGTCTCCGTAGTCTGACCAGAAGACCGCCTCGTTTCCCTCTTTTTCGGAGTCGTTTTTTTGGGTCGCTGCATGCGATCCATTCCGTTGTCCTGTTTGTAAGGGAGAACACAGGATCCGCGTTGCGAAAAACATATTCTTGGTCGTACTGATGGTGAGTTGACGCTGATCTTATATACAGTAGTTCTTCTCGACTGTATGTAATGAAACCTAAGATGACCTGGGGTACTAATGTAAGAAATAACACGTAAAAAAAACAAAAAACTGCATAGTTTCCTAGGAATGCGAAGCGAGGCGGCCATCTCTGTCGGACATCTCTGTCGGCGCCGGAAGTGTACCTACACTTCCTTACGTCTTTGCAAATAGTGTTTGTGAATTAAATGTTAGATATATTTCCTTAAACATCCTGTATTGTGTGCGTATTCTTTTACCCTGGTCATGCCTACTCCTGCTCCCTCCGTGATCGGCATCGCTGGTCTACTACTCACCGGGCCTGGCAACCCACATTACGCACACCTGGCAACCATCATTGCACACACCTGCTCCCCATCGTTACGCACACCTGGACTTAATCACCACCCTGACTACTTTATATAGCAATTAGTGGCCTCAGTTATCAGGCAGTATTGGTTTTGTTCATGTTCAGTACGCTTCTCCTGTTTTGTTTATCTGCTTTTTTTTTAAACTTACCTTCTCGACCTGCTTCCTGACTCCAAGCAAATACGTTACAGAATACTGCCTCAGAAAATATGTAAGCAGCAGAAGATAACAGCATCTTCCACATGTTCAAGGAACAGGGTGATCTACTCCACCAACACCACCAGCTGGCAGTACTGGGTACGACCTTGAATGAGGTCCTCCGCGTTCTCCAGTGCCTTGACACCACCATCTGACTCTACTGGGTACGACCGTGAAGGAGGTCCTCCACGTTCTCCACTGCCTCGACACCACCAGCTGGCTCTACTGGGTACGGCCGTGAAGGAGGTCCTCCACATTCTCCACTGACTCGACACCACCAGCTGGTTCTACTGGGTACGGCCATGAAGGAGGTCCTCCGCAGTCTCCACCGCCTCGACACCACCAGCAAGGTTCTCCCATCCTCTGTAGGGCCTCCTACCACGGGTCGTTGCAGTGAGCCAGTCCCCCAGCCGTCCACCCAGGTCAGCGAAGCCCGACTGTCCCTTCTGGAGAACTATGACGGCACTACATCAAAATGCCGTGGCTTCCTATTCCGGGGCTCCCTCTATTTCACCTATCATACGGGAGCCCCTACCACCGAGTGTTCCAAGGTTGCTACGGTCATTTCCCTGCTGACCGGATGGTCATTGGAATGGGCTACGACCATCTGGGAGAAAGAAAAGGAGGAGCTGGGTTTGTTTGAGAGGTTCATGGCTCTATTCAGGGTGGTCCTCCAGAGGGCAGAGATGGAGGTGAGAGAGTTTTCCAACTCCAGCATGGTGCTCAGATCACTGCGGATTAGGCACTCATCTTTCGGAGTGTGGCAGCCTCCAGAGGATGGAATGAGCCGGCGCTCCGCACTTTATTCCCTGTGGACTGCACGAAGAGGTCCAGATGGTGTTGGCCCCCACAGCCCGGTCCATCTGGTGCCTCCTCCAAGCACCAGGCCTCCTGTAGGTCTCCCCAGCCTGGTGGGTCCTGTGGCAGCCCCACACACCAGGCTGTCTCTCCGTCTCCTCCCTCCAGGTTCTCACGCCTGTCCGGAGCTCCCTCCTGTCCAGAGCTGCCAGAGCTGCCCTTTCTGTCCGGAGCTGCCAGAGCCGCCCTCCTGTCCGAAGCTGCCAGAGCCGCCCTCCTGTCCGGAGCTGCCAGAGCCTCCCTCCTGTCCGGAGCTGCCAGAGATGCCCGTCTGTCCGGAGCTGCCAGAACCGCCCGTCTGTCCGGAGCTGATAGAGCCGCCCTTACTGTCCGGAGCTGCCAGAGCCCCCTCTGTCCGGAGCTGCCAGAGGCCCCCGCCTGTCCGGAGCTGCCAGAGGCCCCCGCCTGTCCGGAGCTGCCAGAGCCCCGCGCCTGTCTGTCCGGAGCTGCCAGAGCCGCCCGTCAGTCCGGAGCTGCCAGAGCCCCCCTCCTGTCCGGTGCTGCCAGAGCCTCCCGGCTCTCCGGCGCTGCCAGAGTCTCCCTCCTATTCAGTGCCCGCTGTAAGGGTCCCCAGTCCGGGGTCGGCGGCGAGGGTCGCACCTCCAGAGGCGCCTCGTAAGTGGGCCATGATTAAGGTGGAGTTGGGTCTATGTCCCGCACCAGAGCCGCCACAGCGGTGAAATGCCCACCCAGACCCTCCCCTATAGGTTCTGGTTTTGCGGCCGGAGTCCGCACCTTTGGGCTGGTGGGGGGGTACAGTCACGTCCTGACCTTAGTTCCTTTTTTATCTCTATTTTGGTTTGGTCAGGGCGTGAGTTGGTGTGGGCATACTATGTTTTGTTCTATGTTTTGTATTTCTGTGTTTGGCCTGGTATGGTTCCCAATTAGAGGCAGCTGTCTATCGTCGTCTCTGATTGAGAACCATACTTAGGTTTCCTGTTCCCACCTGTGTTTGTGGGTAGTTGTTTTATGTTGTTTCACCTGATAGGACTGTTTCGATTTTCGTTGTTTCACTTTTGTTATTCTTTTATTCAGTGTTCAGTTGTAATAAATTTAACACGTACCACGCTGCAGTTTGGTCTGAACTGTACTACTCCTCATCAGATGAAGAAGATCGTAACAACTGCTGCTCAAATTATTTGTTACTCTTATTTTTTACTTAACATTTATTTTTTCTTAAAACTGCATTGTTGGTTAAAGGCTTGTAAGTAAGCATTTCACTCTAAAGGTACTCACCTGATCGGCACTTGTGAGAAATACATTTGAATTGATTTGGAGAAAATGTACCTTTTCTCTCATCTCCAACTATCAGTAAGGCTGAAGGACAGGCTAGCTGGGCACAGCAACATCCAATCCTGTCATACATTACATCATGCTTTCATTAATTATTTGTTTATCCAACCATTTGTTCATTTGTGTGTGTGTGTGTGTGTGTATGTGTGTGTGTGTGTGTGTGTGTGTGTGTGTGTGTGTGTGTGTGTGTGTGTGTGTGTGTGTGTGCGCAGAGAGATCCTGGGGAGGGGAGTGGCTGTCAGTAACTCAGGGATAAATAGAGAGGCAGAGCTCAAAGTTTGTCAGAAGGCGGACCTGACAGGGTCACACACCGGACCAAGCAGGAGCAGGACCTCAGCTTTTTCACCTTTTATTACAAATGGAGAAACATGAAGATATTAAATACTGTTTTCAAGACGGAAACTCCTCTTGCAGAAAGGCTTTGTTATCGACATCTATCTACATAACACTGTACATCTTCTTCTCATTGATTTCAGCAGTTACAGTATTTTTGAACGTACTGGTGATCATTTCCATCTCTCACTTCAAGCAGCTCCACACTCCAACCAACCTGCTCATCTTCTCTCTGGCTGTGTCAGATCTCCTGGTGGGACTGATTGTGATACCAGTAGTGACTGTAGCGATAATGGAATCATGCTGGGGTTTTGGGGAATATTTCTGTGCGTTTCAATTCTACATCTCTTTTTTATGTACTTCTTTATCTCTGGGTAACTTGGTCCTTATATCTGTTGACCGCTATGTTGCTGTGTGTGATCCCTTATTGTACCACTCTAGAATAACAATAAGAAGAATGATGTGTTTTATTTCCATTACCTGGTGGTGTTGTATTATATATGATGCTGTCATTATAAAAAACTTTGTAAATGCGCAGGTACCCAGTAGGTGTTTGAAAGAATGTTTTATTGTTGAAGGAAAAACCTGGATTAATAACATAATTGACATTGTATTTACAATGGTTGTCCCGTGCTCTATTATTATAACACTTTATGTGAAAATCTTTGTGGTGGCCAGATCACAGGCCAGAAAGGTGTTTTCAAAAGAGGCTGTCAGTGTGTCTGGTGTTAAAACTGTACAGGCAAATAAGTCTGAGAGGAAAGCAGCAAAAACTGTTTCTATTTTTGTTTTCAACTATCTCATTTGTTGGATTCCATCTCTATTTCCTTTCCTTTTTGTATCTTTTTTAGGTGAAAATGTTTTCACCTTTATCATCAGCTTTCTGCCACTTGTTAATTCCTTAATTAATCCAATAATTTATGCTTTCTTTTATCCATGGTTCAAAGTGACAGCTAAACTTATTTTAACTCTGAAGTTAAGGCGTTCATAGTTCCTATGGTTTATTCCAACATTTGACTAACATAGATTTGCCATAGTTATGTACTACAATTGTTGTAATTGCTTCTTTCATGTAACAATACACTGGCGTGATTTATCTCAGTGTTTTCATCATAGGTACATGTGGTGTTGATACAGAATGATTTGGCTGGATTGAATTGGGATGACTTGGAAAAGGCATAAGAATGCATAAGCTTTTTTTTAATAAAAGACATTGTAGAAATTTTGAGTTGTATATTCCAAACACCAAAGCCTGTGTTTGTCTGCTCAGGAGGAGGTTATGAGTCATTCTATATCTTGTTTAACATCACCATCTAGTGCCTGAATTGGGACACAATGCCTTTAACAAGTGTACTGAAGTTGAATTGTTCAATATTGCACAATATCAGATAATGTCCAAGTCTATCTCAATGGTGTATTGTGTAAGTAGTTGAGGGTAAAATGTGAGAATATGCAATTATGTTTAAGACTTTATAAAGTTCAGTAATAAACAATTTGTAAGGAATTTACAGTTATCACCATTTATTAATAATTACTCCCACATGTGTTAAATGTTAGTCAGCTAGGTATTCTCACATGTGTAAATAACTACTATATGCATTAATGATTAAACGCAGGTGACCACAGCAGACACTTGAACTTCAACATACTGGGTAAGAACAGTACCACTACTCTCACTACCACTACTCTCACGACATCACTGCTGCCAGGTCAGGGGTCACACCAGAACAGCTCTCTCAGATGCTGTGGAGTCTGAATTGATATAGAGATCGGTAACACTTTATATTAACACTTTGTAATAAAGAATGTATAATGGATTAGTAAATGGCTTATTCATCATTAATGTCTCATTACTCCCACATTTGTTTTAGTAAGCTAGTTATTCACACATTAATAACAACTTTTATAGTATGTAATAAAGATTCAGCAGATCATTCATAATAATTTTAATAAATATCCTTATAAACCATGTACTAATCATTAGTAAAGTAGTTTTGCAGTCTCTAATCTAAATTGAGGACTATTCATACTTTCTCAATTCTTTACAAATGTTTTGAACAGTGACAAGTTTAATTTATCACATAAAGATGGACATGCTATTGGTAGACATTCCAGCAGTACCTGATGCTCCTTAAGTTCTCAAAATGACCTTGAACATATCAATCGTTAAACAATAAGCACACAACACAGAGGATGTTAAAGGAAATATATATATTTATACATATTTCTATGGGTGTAGTGAAATGCTTGAACATCTCATAGTGCAGCAATATCTAACAAGTAATATATAACAATTTCACAACAAATACCTTAAACACACAAATCTAAGTAAAGGACTGGAATTAAGAATATATGAATATATGGATGAGCAATGTCAGTGTGACACAGACTAAGAGCAGTTTATAGACTGCTTAAAGGGTAAGGGAACCAATATCTAAATGCATATCTGAACTGAACATTACGTTTCAAGGGTTATTACCTTTAATATACTACAAAATCAAATCAAAATCACATTTTATTGGTCACATACAAATATTTAGCAGATGTTATTGCAGGTGTAGTGAAATGCTTTTCTTCCTAGCTCCAACAGTATCTTAACAATTCACAACAATACACACAAATCTAAAAGTAAAAGAATGACATTTAGAAAGTTATAAATATTTGACAAGGCAATGTCGGAGTGGTACTGAAAACAAATACAGTTGAATACAGTATATACATATGAGATGAGAAAAGCAGTGTGTTAACATTATTAAAGTGACTAGTGTTCCATTATTAAAGTGACCAGTGATTCCATGACTATGTACAGACAGTATGTAGGGCAGCCTCCTCTAAGGTGCAGGGTTGAGTAACCGGGTGGTTGTCGGCTAGTGATGGGTATTTAACAGTCTGATGGCCTTGATAATGAACCTGTTTTTCAGTCTCTCGGTCCAAACTTTGATGCACCTGTACTGACCTCGCCTTCTGGATGGTAACGGGGTGAACAGGCCGTGGCTCTGGTGGTTGATGTCCTTGATTATCTTTTTGACCTTCCTGTGACATTAGGTACTGTAGGTGTCCTGGAGGGCAGGCAATGTGCCCCCGGTGGTGAGTTGGGCAGTCCGCACCACCCTCTGGAGAGCACTTAGTTTTCAGACTCTTTACTCTGTACCCTGTTGAAGCATCTTTACCAGCGATAACGCTCCAAGCTCGGCACACCTGTATTTGGGGAGTTTTTCCAATTCTTCTCTGCAGATCTTCTCAAGCTCTGTCAGGTTGGATGGGGAGCGTCGCTGCACAGATATTTTCAGGTCTCTCCACAGATGTTCGATCAGGTTCTAGTCCGGGCTCTGGCTGGGCCTCTTGTACCGATGCCACTCCTGCATTGTCTTGGCTGTGTGCTTAGGGTCATTGTTCCACCGCTCCGATGCCCATGGAGTTGGGAGGTGCTGCGCTCAGGGAGACCAGAGGAGGTTCCGTCTCATACACCATCTGTGGCCACAGAGGTCACACTGCCGGTCGGTGCTGGGTTGGTTCCTCTGGGGGTCGAGGCAGCAGACAGGGCACTCTGACGTGAGATGGCACCATTCTCACCCAGAGCCTTCTGTTGCACACATGTTTTTGTTTGTTACTTTTCCTGAGTTTTCCCCGCATTCCCAGCATAAGGTGCACGTCGATTCAGGCATGCCTGGGAATTTTATTGACAGATAATTTGCCGATAGTTTAGGGATCCCCATCATTCCTGTGGCTATGCCCTTCCCAGTTCATGCCTTAGATAGTCGACCATTAAGGTCAGGGTTGATTAGGGAGGTCACCGCTCCTCTGAGCATGGTGACACAGGGGGGTCACACGGAGAGAATCTGTCTCACCACATTCTTATGTGCAGACTTAACAGCTGTGGTTTCTCAACTGACTGCCTCGCCTGGTTCACCAACTACTTCTTAGACAGAGTTCAGTGTGTCAAATCGGAGGGCCTGTTGTCTGGACCTCTGGCAGTCTCTATGGGGGTGCCACAGAGTTCAATTCTTAGGCCGACTCTTTTCTCTGTATACGTCAATGATGTTGCTCTTGCTGCTGGTGATTCTCTGATCCACCTCTACGCAGACGACACCATTATGTATAGTTCTGGGTCTTCTTTGGACACTGTGTTAACTAACCTCCAAACGAGCTTCAATGCCATATGACTCTCCTTCCAAGGCCTCCAACTACTCTTAAATGCAAGTAAAACTAAATGCATGCTCTTCATCTGATCGCTGCCCGCAGCATCACTACTCTGGACGGTTCTGACTTAGAATATGTGGACAACTACAAATACCTAGGTGTCTGGTTAGACTGTAAACTCTCCTTCCAGACTCACATTAAGCATCTCCAATCCAAAATTAAATCTAGAATCGGCTTCCTATTTCACAGCAAAGCATCCTTCACTCATGCTGCCAAACATACCCTCGTAAAACTGACTATCCTTGACTTCGGCGATGTCATTTACAAAATAGCCCCCAACACTCTACTCAGCAAATTGGATGCAGTCTATCACAGTGCCATCCGTTTTGTCACCAAAGCCCCATATACTATCCACCGCTGCGACCTGTATGCTCTCGTTGGCTGGCCCTCGCTTCATATTCGTCGCCAAACCTACAAAGCCAATTCCTCCTTTGGCCACCTTTTCTTCCAGTTCTCTGCTGCCAATGACTGGAATGAATTGCAAAAATCACTGAAGCTTGAGACTCATATCTCCCTCACTAACGTTAAGCACCAACTGTCAGAGCAGCTCACAGATCACTGCACCTGTGCATAGCCCATCTGTATATACCCCATCCAACTACCTCATCCCCATACTGTTATTTATTAATTTTTGCTCCTTTGCACCCCAGTATCTCTACTTGCACATTCATCATCAGCACATCTATCAATCCAGTGTTTAATTGCTAAATTGTAATTATTTCTCCACTATGGCCTATTTATTGCCTTACCTCCCTTGTCTTACCTCATTTGCACATACTGCTTATAGCCTTTTTCTATTGTGTTACTGACTGTATGTTTCTTTATTCATTGTTTAACTCTGTGTTGTTGTTTGTTTCGCACTGCTTTGCTTTATCTTGGCCAGGTCGCCATTATAAATGTAAAAGTTTGAATGGAGAAGACACATTTTGGAGGACTTTTTACTGTCGACAGTAACACAATTATTTGCATTTTGAGTGTGCATTGTCCAGATGAGCATTTCCAAATGATCTAGGAAAGTACCAGCTTACTGAAATCTCACAAATCTCTGTTTTGGAAGATATGACCTTAATTATGCTATTTACACTTTGTACAATACACTAGAATCAATGTTTCTGATTTGCGGTTAAAAGACTGAAGCACTGGAAACATTCAAAGGTTAGGATATACCTGAAGATACCTCAACATTTAAATCACATATCAGTATTCATGAAGGAATAACAATCCCCTAGCTAAAAGCTGTCCAGTCTGACCAGCTGTTGTGTGTAGGCTACATATCCCTGTTTTATGATTCGTTTGTGTATGTGAGGTTTGTGAAAATTTTTGAAATACAACACATCCTCACTTCTTTGCAACTAGTTGTTAAACAACAGTATTTGTGAATTAAATGTTAGATATATTTCCTTAAACGTCCTATGTTGTGTATTTATAATTTTACCACTGTCATGCCGAAGTCCTGCACCCTCCACGCTCGGTGTTGCTGGTCTACTAACCACTGGTCCTGGAAACCCACATTGCGCACACCTGGGAACCATCAGTATGCACACCTGGGAACCATCAGTATGCACACCTGGGAACCATCAGTATGCACACCTGGGAACCATCAGAAGCACACATGGGAACCATCAGTATGCACACCTGGGAACCATCAGTATGCACATCTGGGAACCATCAGTATGCACACCTGGGAACCATCAGAAGCACACATAGGAACCATCAGTATGCACACCTGGGAACCATCAGTATGCACATCTGGGAACCATAAGTATGCACATCTGGGAACCATCAGTATGCACACCTGGGAACAATCAATATGCACACCTGGGAACCATCAGTATGCACACCTGGGAACAATCATTATGCACACCTGGGAACCATCAGTATGCACACCTGGGAACAATCAATATGCACACCTGGGAACCGTCAGTATGCACACCTGGGAACCATCAGTATGCACACCTGGGAACCATCAGTTTGCACAACTGGGAACCATCAGTTTGCACACCTGTGAACAATCAATATGCACACCTGGGAACCATCAGTTTGCACACCTTGGAACCATCAGTATGCACACCTGGGAACCATCAATATGCACACCTGGGAATCATCAGTATGCACACCTGGGAACCATCAGTATGCACGCCTGGGAACCATCAGTATGCACATCTGGGAACCATCAGTTTGCACACCTTGGAACCATCAGTATGCACACCTGGGAACCATCAGTATGCACATCTGGGAACCATCAGTTTGCATACCTGGGAACCATCAGTATGCACACCTGGATTTCATCCCCACCCTGATTACCCTCCCTTTATATGAAAAATCAGTAGCCTCAGTCAACAGGCAGTATTGGTTTTGTTCACGTTCAGTCGGCTTCTCCTGTTTCATTTATCTGATTTTCCTCATCATTAAACTCACCTTCTGCACCTGCTTCCTGATTCCTAGCATATAAGTTACAGAATACTGCCTCAGATATTATGGAAGCAGCAGAAGATAACAGCATCTTCCAGATGGTCGAGGAACAGGGTCGTCTACTCCACCAACACCGCGACCAGCTGGCTCTACTGGGTACAGCCATGAAGGAGATGCTCCACGTTCTCCACCGCCTCAACACCACCAGCTAGCTCTACTGGGTACGGCCAGGAAGGAGGTCCTCCACGTTCTCCACCACCTCAACACCACTAGTGAGGTTCTTCATACCTCTGACAGTGGGCCACCTACTACGGGTCATCACAGTGATCCAGTCCCCTGGCCTACCCAGCCGTCTGCCCAGGTCAGCGATACCCGACTGTCGCTTCCGGAGAAGTATGATGGCACTCCATAGCAATGTCGTGGCTTCCTACTCCTGTGCTCCCTCTATTTTGCCTATCATATGTGATCCCCCACCCCCGAGAGGTCCAAGGTTGCCAAGGTCATTTCCCTGCTGACCGGACGGCTGTTGGAAGGGCTACGACTATCTGGAAGAGAGGAGAGAAGGAGCTGAGTTCCTATGAGAGTTTCAAGGCTCTGTTCAGGGCGGTCTTCGACCATCCTCCGGAGAGCAGAGATTTTCGACCATCCTCCGGAGGTAAGAGAGTTTTCCAACTCCAGCAGGGTGCCCAGATCACTGCGGATTAGGCCCTCACCTTTCGGAGTGTGGCAGCCTCCAGCAGATGGATTGAGCCTGCGCTCCGCACTCTATTCCGCAGCGGACTGCACAAAAAGATCCAGACGGAGTTGGCATGTCGGGATGACAACATATTCTTGGACACTCTCATCGCGATGGTCATCTGTCTGGATAACCTTCTTCGGGAGCGCCAGTTTACACCTCACCACTTTCCTCCATCCTTTGGCTGTCCTGAGGCAGAGCCTGAACCCATGGAGGCATGGGGCACACACCTCTCGGCAGCAGAGCGGTTTGTAGGAGACAGCTGGAGCTCTGCACCTATTGCGGGCAGGAGGACCACAAGCATCAGTGATGCCCGGTGCATCCCATCCTGGGATCCACTAGAGCAAAAGGGAGAGCCTGTTACCTTCCGTCTCTGAGGGTAGGCGTGTGTTTTCCATTATCATCGTTTTCCGCCAAACCCTTTCTGGTTCCCATTTCACTGACTGGCTGTCCCACAGGTGTTGTCTTTACAGCTCTAGTGGACACTGGTGCTGCGGGGAACTTCACTATGAAGAACTTCATTATGAAGATGACCATGCTGGTCATCTATGACCGTTTGAACATCTTGGCCATGTACTGTTTCTTCCTAGGTTCCTGCCTTTTTAGAGAGTTTTTCCTAGCCACCGTGCCCCCACATCTGCGTTGATTGTTGTTTGGGGTTTTAGGCTGGGTTTCTGTATAGCACTTTGTGATCTGAAAGGTGCTTTATAAATACATATGATTGATTCATCGACCAGTCCGTCGTCTCCTCCATGAATTTAACTTACCCGCTCTCCTCCCCTTTTCCTGTCCAAGCCCTGGATACTCCAACATTGGGATCCGGCACAGTTTCACATATCACAGCACCACTCACCCTCACTGTGGAACCCATGCACCAGGAAAGCCTTCCCTTTCTCATCATCGTACCCGTACACAAAGTGATCCTCGGCCTCCCATGACTCCAACTTCATAACCCCAACATCTCCTGGTTGTAGATGAGAATCATCGCCTGTGGACCACAACACACCATAAAAGGAAAACAAAGCTGCTTTTTCACATCCTGTGGTTCCTTGTTATTGGAGGTTCCTGTGAGTGTCCCTTATTGTTGGACCAGTGTTTTGGGCCTTAGATATGGACATCCACCAGGCTCTGGAGAGGGAACCCAATCCTGCCACCCCCCCTCCAGAGTGCATCTTTGTCCCCATGGGGTGAGAGATTGGCTGTTGCCCTGGGCACACACATCCTGGTGGCCCACATTGGCGCAGGACATCACCCACGATGTCAACTCATGTTCCATATGTACCAAATCACCCCGTCAAGCTCCAGCAGGGAAACTATTTCTCATTCACATGCCTCATCCGCCTTGGTCACGTCTGTCCATTAACTTTCTAAAGGATCTCCCCCTTTCTGATGCTTTTACCACTATTCTGGTTGTTGTGGAGAGATTCTCTAAATCCTGCCATTCATCCCTCTCTCTGGTCTACCTACCACTCTCCAGGTTGCTGAGGCACTATTCCAGCAAGACTTCCGGCTTTCTGGACTTCCGGATGAGATCAGTCCGACCGTGGTCCCCAATTCTCGTGGCAGGTCTGGAAAGCCTTTACAGAGAAGCTGGGGGCCATGTTCAGCCTCACATCGGTTTTTTGGATGACTGCCTTGCCTGGTTCACCAATTACTTTGGAGACAGAGTTCAGTGTGTCAAATCGGAGGGCATGCTGTCCGGTCCTCTGGCAGTCTCTATGGGGGTGCCACAGGGTTCAATTCTTGGGCCAACTCTTTTCTCTGTATATATCAATGATGTTGCTCTTGTTGCGGGCGATTCCCTGATCCACCTCTACGCAGACGACACCATTCTATATACTTCCGGCCCGTCCTTGGACACTGTGCTATCTAACCTCCAAACGAGCTTCAATGCCATACAACACTCCTTCCGTGGCCTCCAACTGCTCTTAAACGCTAGTAAAACCAAATGCATTCTTTTCAACCGATCGCTGCCTGCACCCGCATGCCCGACTAGCATCAACACCCTGGATGGTTCCGACCTTGAATATGTGGACATCTATAAGTACCTAGGTGTCTGGCTAGACTGTAAACTCTCCTTCCAGACTCATATCAAACATCTCCAATCGAAAATCAAATCAAGAGTCGGCTTTCTATTCCGCAACAAAGCCTCCTTCAATCACGCCGCCAAACTTACCCTAGTAAAACTGACTATCCTACCGATCCTCGACATCGGCAATGTCATCTACAAAATTGCTTCCAACACTCTACTCAGCAAACTGGATGCAGTTTATCACAGTGCCATCCGTTTTGTCACTAAAGCACCTTATACCACCCACCACTGCGACTTGTATGCTCTAGTCGGCTGGCCCTCGCTACATATTCGTCGCCAGACCCACTGGCTCCAGGTCATCTACAAATCCATGCTAGGTAAAGCTCCGCCTTATCTCAGTTCACTGGTCACGATGGCAACACCCATCCGTAGCACGCGCTCCAGCAGGTGTATCTCACTGATCATCTCTAAAGCCAACACCACATTTGGCCGCCTTTCGTTCCAGTACTCTGCTGCCTGTGACTGGAACGAATTGCAAAAATCCCTGAAGTTTGAGACTTTTATCTCCCTCACCAACTTCAAACATCTGCTATCTGAGCAGCTAACCGATCGCTGCAGCTGTACATAGTCTATTGGTAAATAGCCCACCCATTTTCACCTACCTCATCCCCATACTGTTTTTATTTATTTACTTTTCTGCTCTTTTGCACACCAATATCTTTACCTGTACATGACCATCTGATAATTTATCACTCCAGTGTTAATCTGCAAAATTGTATAATTATTCGCCTACCTCCTCATGCCTTTTGCACACAATGTATATAGACTCCCCTTTTTTTCTACTGTGTTATTGACTTGTTAATTGTTTACTCCATCTGTAACTCTGTGTTGTCTGTTAACACTGCTATGCTTTATCTTGGCCAGGTCGCAGTTGCAAATGAGAACTTGTTCTCAACTAGCCTACCTGGTTAAATAAAGGTGAAATAAAAAAAATAAAAAAAATAAAAAAACATCCAGGTCCGGCCTCAGTATAACGGGCAAGTGGAGAGGACCAACCAAGAGCTGTGGAGGTTCTTAAGGAGTCACTGCCGGGACTGGCATGAGGAGTGGGCCCAGTTCTTTCCCTTGGTGAAATACGCCCAGAACTCACTTTGTCACTCCTCCACCGGGCTAACTCCCTCCCAGTGAGTCTCCAAGCCAGACCGTGGCCTGCAGTGGACGTCTGGTTCCGACAGGCAGAGGAGGTGTGGAATAGCACACACGTGAGGCTCCAGGGCGCTGTTCGCCTTCAGAAGGATCAGTCAGATCTCCACCGCAGTGAGGCTCCTGCGTACCGTCCTGGTGATCGAGTCTGGCTCTCCACCAGGAACCTCACGCACTGCCGGAAGCTGAGGCCCTGGTTTGTGGGGCACTTCAAAGTCCTCCGGAGTGTCAACTATCAGATCTCACTATCCTTTCATGTTTTCCTCCTTTGGCCAGTGTTTTCTGGTCCCCTGACTGATGTCGTCCCCTGCGACACCCCTCCACCTCCTCTGGACATCGAGTGGACCTGCGCCTGTTAGGTCCCTCCTGGAATCCTGATGTTGTGAGGGTCAGCTCCAGCACCAGGTGGACTGGGAGGGGTACGGTCCTGAAGAGTGCTCTTGGGTCCTGGGTGGCAGACATCCTGGACACCAACATCATCCGGTATTTCCACCCCCACTCAACGCCATTGTGGGCGGTACTCCTGGCCGGCGTCATTCTGTGGCTAGAGCCGCACACCGGGGTAGTGTAGTGTTATACCTGCTCCATCCCTCCACTCAGCGTCCTCGGTCTACTAACCACAGGTCCTGGCAACCCACATTGCACACACCTGCTCCCCATTATTACACCACCCTGATTACTCTCCCTTCGTGTAGCCTCAGTCATCAGGCAGTACTGGTTTTGTTCACGTTCAGTACGCTTCTCCTGTTTTGTTTATCTGCTTTATCTCATCATTAAACCTACCTTCTGCGCGTGCTTCCTGACTCCAAGCATATACGTTACAACCATTCATATGTTCAATTCCATTTCGACACCTTAAATGTCTACTTATTGTGAGAAATTACACAGGTCACTGCACATTGAGTAATTATTTTAAAAGTACAAATAGTTCTGACTTTAGATAAGGGACAGCAAAAACAAATTGCTTAAAACAAATGATTAGTAAATGATTTACATATAAAAAGATCCAATGAATCATTAATACATAATTTAAAAGTTGTTTATTAAACATGTGAGAATAGCTAGTTTACTAATATTTAACATGTGGGAGTAAGGATTAGTAAATAGCGAGCAAAATGTAAATGCCTTACAAATGTTTTATTACTGATTATTATTACCAAATTAGGTCATACATATTAATGCCCCATAGGTGACATTCACAATCACAGGATTTTATGCAATGTATGTTTACTGTTACAATACAGTAATTATAATTGTATTATAGATGGTCCTTGTGCCCAGGGTCTGTGGCCCACCGTTGAAGATGTTGAGGAGGACTAACTTGATTAAATGGCTAATAGTGGATTATTCCCAAACAGCTGTCAATTCATTGTGACTGGTTCTTTAATAAGTGCTTTTGAAATGATTGATTCAACTAAATTAAATGGATATTACATGTAGTATTTTGTTGTTTAAATCAGAGAGCATCACGCCAGAAAAGGAAAACAACATTAAGGGGTGATTGGTTCAGAACACAGTTTTTTAATATTTTCTTTCACCTTTATTTAACCAGGTAGGCTAGTTGAGAACAAGTTCTAATTTACAACTGCAACCTGGCCAAGAAAAAGCAAAGCAGTGTGACACAGACAACAACACAGAGTTACACATGGAATAACATGGAATACACAATAAACAAGCCAATAACACAATAAACAAGTCAAAGAAAGTCTATATACAGTGTGTGCAAGAGGCATATGAGGAGATAGGTAATAAATAGGCCATAGTAGCGAAGAAAAGGCTAGCTTGAAAAAGCTGACTGCTTGTTAACTTCAAATAGTTATCCTATTTCCCATGTAAAATAGCCTTTTGAGTGACCTCAACAATACTATATTTTCCATATTAAAATGCTCAGTTGAGGAAATGTACCTTTTCTATAATCTCTGACTATCAGTAAGACTGAAGGACAGACTTTGTGGGCACAACAACATCCAATCCTGTCACACATTACATCATGTTTTCATGCATGATATGTTAATCAAACCGTTTGTTCGTGTGTGAGGATAGTTTCTGTCAGTAACTCAGGGATAAATAGAGAGGCAGAGCTCAGAGTTTGTCAGAAGGCGGACATGACAGGGTAACACACAGGACCAAGCAGGAGCAGGACCTCAGCATTTGTACCTTTTATTACAAATGGAGAAACATCAAGATGTTCAATACTGTTTTCAAGACGGAAACTCTTCTTGCAGAAAGGCTTTGCTATCGACATCTATCTACATAACACTGTACATCTTCTTCTCATTGATTTCAGCAGTTACAGTATTTTTGAACCTACTGGTGATCATCTCCATCTCTCACTTCAAGCAGCTCCACACTCCAACCAACCTGCTCATCCTCTCTCTGGCTGTGTCAGATCTCCTGGTTGGACTGATTGTGATACCAGTAATGACTGTAGCAATAATGGAATCATGCTGGGGTTTTGGAGAATATTTCTGTGTGTTTCAATTCTACATTACTTTTTTATGTACTTCTTTATCGCTTGGCAATTTGGTCTTGATATCTATTGACCGCTATGTTGCTGTGTGTGATCCCTTATTGTACCACTCTAAAATAACAATAACAAGAATGATGTGTTGTATTTCCATTACTTGGTGTTGTTGTATCATTTACGATGCTGTTATTATAAAAATGTTGTAAATGTGCAGGTACTGCGTATGTGTTTGACAGAATGTTTTATTTTTGAAGGAATAACCTGGGTTAATATCATTGACATTGTAATTACAATGTTTGTCCCGTGCTCTATTATTATAACACTTCATATGAAAATCTTTGTGGTGGCCAGATCACAGGCCAGAAAGGTATATTCAAAAGAGGCTGCCAGTGTGTCTGGTGTTAAAACTGTACAGGCAAATAAGTCTGCGAGAAAAGCAGCAAATACTCTAGCTATTGTTGTTGTCAACTATTTCATTTGTTGGATTCCATCTCTATTTATTTTATATTTTTTTCTATTTTATTTGACAATTTATTATCATATTTCATCAGTTTTCTGCCACTTGTTAATTCCTTAATTAATCCAATAGTTTATGCTTTCTTTTATCCGTGGTTCAAAGTGACAGCTAAACGTATTTTACATCTGAAATGAAGGTGTTCATAGTTCCTATAATTGTATTTCCTCGGTCGGCCAACATAGGTTTGATATAGTTTTGTAATACAATTGTTGTAATTATTTATTTCATGAAACAATACACTGACATTACTTATCTCAGTGTTGTCATCATAGATACATGTGGTGTAGATACAGAATGATTTGTCTGAATTGGAATGGAATGACTTGGAGGAGGCATGAGAAGGCGTAAGGTTGTTTTATAAAATACATTGTAGTCAATGTGGATTGTGTACTCCAAATACCTAAGGCTGTGGTTGTTCCGTGTTACTTAATGATAGTATGCAAGTATTCTAAAAGTACATTCCGAGGACGTCATGAGTCTTTCTATATGTTGTTTAACATCTCCCTCTAGTGGCACAATTGTGACACAACGTCTTCATCCTGTGTTGTTAAATTGAAATGTACTATACTGCGTATCAGATAACGTCCAAGTCTATCTCAGTGGTGTATTGTGGAAGTAGTTGATGGTAAAATGTAAGAATATGCAATTATGTGTTACACTTTATAATAACATTCAGTAATAAATCATCTGTAAGGCATTTTCAGTTTGCTCACCATTTGACATTAAGGAAACATTTGTGAAATGTTACTTAGCTCGGTATTCTCACATTTATAAATACCATCTACATTATATATATTAATTATTCAACACAACAGCCCAGGAGACTGTAGCAGACACTTCAACCTCAACATACTGGGTATTAACACTTCCAAAACTCTCACTACTTCACTGCTGAAAGGTCAGGGGTCACACCAGAGCATCTCTCTCGGATGCTGTTGAGTGTGAATGACAATGGAGATTGGGTAACACACTAAATAATTCATAATGTATAGTAATGTATATTCATAAGATGTTTAATAAATGTCTTTATGAACCATTTAGTAGTCATTAGTAAGTCGTGAGAGTTTTGGACTCTCTGCAAGTCGTGTTGCAGTCCCTAATCTAAAGTGAGGACTATTCGTACTTCCTAATAATTTATAAATGTTTTGAACAGGGACCAGTGTAATTTATCACAAAAAGATGGACA
Organism: Oncorhynchus masou masou; assembly: GCF_036934945.1. Taxonomy (NCBI): domain Eukaryota; kingdom Metazoa; phylum Chordata; class Actinopteri; order Salmoniformes; family Salmonidae; genus Oncorhynchus; species Oncorhynchus masou. Next base: position 48,097,771 of record NC_088221.1, on the reverse strand, counting down.
TGCTATTGGTAGATATTCCAGCAGTACCTGAAGCTCCTTAAGTTCTCAAAATTACCTAGAACATATCAATGGTTAAACAATAAGCACACAACACAAAGGATGTTAAAGGAAATGTATTGAACATTTTATTCCAAAACAGTCACACTGTTGTAGTAGTGTGCTGAAGGATGGTAACATTCTTGTTTGTTGGCAGTGACCACCAAAACCAAAGTGTGGGTTGCAGTCACTCATTAGAGCAGTTCATAGACTGCTTACAGGGTAATAGAACCAATATCTACATACATAATTTAACTGAACATTATATTTAAAAGGTTTCTACCTTTAATACACTACAAGTGAAGGTGTCCAAATACTTATGACTTCTTCAATTGGGGGGATTAGATACAGAAGATGTTTTCATTTCTAAATGGGAAAACATATATATATATATACATATGAAAATACCCTAAAATAAAAAGTGACAGTATATTATGTCGCATCAATTGAAACATTTGATCTCAAATCCAAAATGATGGACTTAAGAGCAAAGTTTTAAAAAAAGTTTTACTCCAGAGATTTACACCCATTGGGCACACATTGTAAGGAATTTACATTCTGCTCACTTTTTAATATTATGCCCCATTTCATGTAATGTTATTCATCTAGGTATTCTCACATTTATAAATAACCTCTACAGTTACACATGAATAATTCAGCACAATAGTGCAGGAGACCACAGCAGACACTTCAATGTCAACATACTGGTGTATGAAAAGTACCACTACTCTCACTACATCACTGCTGCCAGGTCAAGGGTCACACCAGAGCAGCTCTCTCAGATGCTGTTTACTCTGAAGGAATATAGAGAGTGGGTATCACACTAAATCATTTATATTTGATTAGTAAATTGTTTATTCATTTGTCATTAATCCAATATTTATTTTAGTTAACTGGTAATTCACATAATTATAAACAACTTTTATAGTGTAAGATTCATAAGATCATTCCAAAGATGTTTAATAAATGTATTTTTACCATTGGGCGCACACAGTGCCTGTGTTGTTGTGTCATCCTGGGATAGGCCATACCATGCCTGCGTAACTGAGAAGTAGTGGTGGCCCACCTTGGCTAGAACGTCTCTTCCTGCTCCATCTGTCCCCAGTGTAAGACGCCCAGAAACCTCCCTTATGGAAAGTGCCTTCCCTTGCTGGTTCCACAATGAAACTGGTCTCACCGCTGGTGGACTTTGTCACTGACCTTCCCCTCCCAGGGGAACACCACCGTTCTCATCATTATGGACCGGCTTTCCAAAGCTTGTCGCCTCCTTCCACTGCCTTGGTTCCCGTCGGCCATGCAAACCGCGGAGGCTCTTTTTTACTCAAGATCTTCTTGCACTACTGGATCCCGGAGGGCAAGACCATGGCCCTCAGTTCACCTCACACGATGGAAGGCGTTCATGGAACACCTGGGGGTCACGGCCCTCAGGGTAAAGCAAATGGGCAGGTGGAGAGGGTCAGGAAGTGGGCATGTTGCTGAGATCTTACTGTCAGGACTGGCTGGGGGAGAGGGCAGATTTTCTACCTTGAGCTGAGTACGTTGGGGCATCAGCCGGCCTGGCACCTTGGTATCCGAGGCAGACCGAGGCCCCTGCAGTGGACGAGTATGGCTGTGAATCATCGAGCGGGCCGAGTCTGCCGCCACCGGTGCGCCTCTCGCCTGGCGACCTGTTCTGGCTCTCCACTGTCATTCCGTTTACCAGCTCTGGAGGTCTACATCACCAGCTCTAGGCTTCACTGAAAATGGATCATTACCACCAACCCAGGACTGTCTTGTCTCACTTCCCATGATAAGTAGGTGTTCCAAATTATTATTCAATTTCTGATCTGCTTGAGATACCGTGTCAGTGTGCACTTGTTATTACGGGTCTAGTCTTGTAATTTATTAGAGATTTACACCTTGTTTGGGTTACAACACTGATATACAGAAGTCCAACATACTCATTTATTAAAACCAATATTTATTTTACAAACTGTTTTGGCAAGTTGGTTTGGACATCTACTTTTTGCATGATACAAGAAGTTATTCCAACAATTGTTTAAAGACAGTTTATTTAACTTATAATTCACTGTATCACAATTCCAGTGGGTCAGAAGTGTACATAACCTCAAACAGCTTGCAAAAATGTATTTTTCCATGGAAGCAATTCAGATGAAAGGCCTACCTTCAAACTCAGTGCCTCTTTGCTTGACATCATGGGAAAATCTAAAGTAATCAGAAACTCAATTTCCAAACGCCTAAGGTGACATGTGTATGCAAAAAACACCTTGACCACGCAGCCATCATACCGATTTGTGTTGATACAGATTTTGTGGTTGTTCCAAATAGTTTGACATGAATTTAAAAGTACATTCGATGACATCATGATATTATCTCCTCTCGGAGTGACACAACGTCTTCATCAAAAAGTTTGAAAAGAATGACACAAATGAAATTTTCACAAGTCTGCTGCCTCAGTCTGAATGATGGCAATGTGCAAATACTCCAGAATGTTATGAAGAGGATCACAAATTGCAATTAATTGCAAAGTCTCTCTTTCCATGCAAATGAAATGAATCCCCCCAAAAACATTCCCACTGCATACACAAAGATGACATCATGTCAGGAAAAACTGGAGATCACTTGTCATGCTGATTGAGTTCGAATAACAGACTGAAGCTTCAAAAGGAGGGTGGCTCACTCGATTGCTGTCAGAAACATGGTTTCTTATGCGCCGACAGAAACAAGATCTTCAAGAGGTAAAGGACGTTGTTATTAACAACATAAAGGAACCAAGTCCTTCTGTTCACCTGACTTAGAATACCTCACAATCAAATGTCGCCCGCTTTATCAATCATTATCGCATCTCTTTGATTATAATCACAGCCTCATATTCCCCCCAAGCAGACATTGGCCCTGACGTATTTGACTCAATGTAAACTGGAAACCACATATCCTGAGGTTGCAATTGTAGCTTGGGATTGAAAACAAGACTCCCTAAATAAGCATGTCGACAACCAGGGCATGGATCTTTGTTACTTCCACGACAATTATAAGGCCCCCACCGTGAATAGCTGACCAATACTCCATGGTTCAAAAGCATATTTGTTCAACGCTGAAAATTCCATGCTTCAGATGACACGGATTGTATATTCAGTTAAGAAAAGGCTAAGCGTTTAGCAAGTGCAGGCTGTTACACACAGGAACTATTAAAACATTCCCAAACCAGAAAACCGTGGATTGATGGCAGCATTTGAAAGTGAAAACCACTTTTTAACCAGGGCAAGGTGACTTGAAACATGACCGAATACAAACAGTGTAGCATTATGCTCAGTATAGAGACAAAGTGAGTTGCTATAACACAAGAGGTATGTGGCAGGGTCTACAGTCAAAAGAAAATAAGCCCAGTTTTTTTAAACAACTTCATTGCCAAACAGGTCCAACAAAAAACCTGGACTGCATCCGATTTGTCCTGCAGGCCCAGACGGGGCATCCCAGCCGCATCCTCAGAGCATGCAGACCAGCTGGCTGGTTTTTGGACATATTTAATCAATCCTTAAGTCTGCTGTTCCCAAGGGCCACCATTGTTCCTGTTCCCAAGAAAGCTAAGGTAACTGAGCTAAACGATCATCGCCACAGTAGCACTCACTTCCGTCATCATGAAAGACTGAACATTTGCTATGCACACTAACTGAGAGTCTCCTCATTGAAAACATCTCAAGCCTCTTCAAAGGTGGTGAAATGATTTCAACACTTTGAAGTTATTTGTCCTGTACTCCCTTGCGTGCAAACGTTGCTGGCTGAATTTCACCAGTCTGCAGACAACACTACATTGGTAGGCTTGATTACCAACAATGACGAGATGGCAATCAAGGAAAATGACCTCACACTTACAAACAAATGATGGACTTCAGGAAACAGCAGAGGGATCAGCCCCTTAGTTAGTGGAGAGGGTAGTAAGTTTTAAGTTCCTCGGCGTAAATCAGACAAACTGATTTTGGAGGCTGAAATTCTTGTCACAAAAAGCACTGATGCACAATCGAGAGCATCCTGTCGGACTGTATCACCGCCTGGTACGGCAACAAAAGGCTCTCCAGAGGGTAGTGACCTTGAGAAAATACCTGCAGGACACCTATGTTACAGGAAGGACATAAAGATCATCAAGGACAACAACCACCCGAGCCACTGCCTGTTCACCTCGCTATCATCCAGAAGGCGAGGTCAGTACAGGTGCTTCAAAGCAGGGACCGAGAGACTGAAAACAGCTTTATCTCAAGGCCATCAGAATGTTAAACAGCCACCACTAACATTGAGTGGCCACTGCAAACATACTGACTCAACTCCAGCCACTTTAATAATGGAAAAATGTATGTTAAAAATGTATCACTAGCCACTTTAAACAATACCACTTATTATAATGTTTACATACGCTAAAGACTCATCTCATATGTACTCTATATACTGTACTCTATACCATCTACTGCATCTTGCCATCTTTATGTAATACATGTATCACTAGCCAATTTAACCTGTTACATCTATGGGGGCGCTATTTCATTTTTGGAATAAAAGACGTGCCCGTTTTAAGTGCAATATTCTGTCACAAAAAGATGCTTGACTATGCATATAATTGATAGCTTTGGAAAGAAAACACTCTGACTTTCCAGAACTGCAAAGATATTGTCTGTGAGTGCCCCATGCTACAGGCAAAACAAGATGAAACTTCAACCAGGAAATGAGCAGGGATTTTTGAGGCTCTGTTTTTCATTGTCTCCTTATATGGCTATAATAAGGAATGAGCCTGCCCGATCTATCATTTCCCCAAGGTGTCTGCAGCATTGTGACGTATTTGTAGGCATATCATTGGAAGGTTGACAATAAGAGACTACATTTGCCAGGTGTCCGCCTGGTGTCCTCCGTCGAAATTGGTGCGTCATCTTCAACTGCACGTCTTTTTCCAAGCGATTCACCGGAGAAAGGAGACTAATCAAATCAAATTTATTTATTTAGCCCTTCGTACATCAGCATATCTCAAAGTTGTACACAGCCTAAAACCCCAAACAGCAAGCAATGCAGGTGATGTGGTTATGAAAAACTCCCTAGAAAGGCCAAAACCTAGGAAGAAATCTAGAGAGGAACCAGGCTATGTGGGGTGGCCAGTCCTCTTCTGGCTGTGCCGGGTAGAGATTATAACAGAACATGGCCAAGATGTTCAAATGTTCATAAATGACCAGCATGGTCGATAATAATAAGGCAGAACAGTTGAAACTGGAGCAGCAGCACGGCCAGGTGGACTGGGGACAAAGGAGTCATCATGTCAGGTAGTCCTGGGGCAGGTTTTTTCATAGCCGAACGTGAACAAACGGAGCGATTTGTCCTACACAAATAATATTTTTTTTTAAAAACTGAACATTTGCTATCTAACTGAGAGTCTCCTCATTGAAAACATCTGGTTCCTCAAAGGTAAATTATTTTATTTGAATGATTTTCGTGTTTTTGTGAAAATGTTGCTGGCTGAAATCTATAGCTATGCTAGCTATCAATACTCTTACACAAATGCTTGTTTAGCTATGGTTGAAAAGCATATTTTGAAAATCTGAGATGACAGTGTTGTTAACAAAAGTCTAAGCTTGAGAGCAAATATATTTATTTCATTTCATTTGCGATTTTCATGAATAGTTAACGTTGCATTATGCTAATGAACTTGAGGCTATAAATAGAATCCCGGATCCGGGATTGCTCGACGTAACAATGGCACTTTTATATGTTTACATACCCTACATTACTCATCTCATATGTATATACTGTATTCGATACCATCTACTGCATCTTGCCTATGCCGCTTGTAGGGCTTCACAGGGCTTCAAAGCGTCTGCTAAATGGGATATATTATATTATTATATTATTATTATTATCTTGCCTATGCATGGATGGATGTTACTGCCAGTAAGATTGCACCTAAATCAACCATTTATCAGATCATCAAGAACTTCAAGGAGAGCATGACAATCATGACAAATAAAAAGACTATGCTCTTGCTCCACAAATGCTCTTGACTGGTTTAATCTGGGTCATCCTTGACATCAGACATGAATCAGATTGGCCACCAATCTGAGGTAGGGTTTGATGTTGGCCCAGAAGTGATCAGCCAGGATTTGGCTATGGCACCAGCACCGACCACTGACATCACTGTCTGCATAGATACTTTGGGGCAGAGAGCTGTCGCTATCCCCATGAGGAGCAAGTTGGGAGTGACTGAGTCTGGTCAGGCAGGATGATGATGAAAGGAGTGGTACTGCTGCCCCATGGAGCACCAAGGGCAGTTGAAGGAAGGAGGAATGTTTTGCCATCTGTCGTAACACTATGAGGATCTGACCCCCCTGTTAATCTGTTATGGCTGCAATCCCGATACACTGTATATAGACATTTTCTACTGTATTATTGACTGTATGGTTGTTTATTCCATGTGTCTCTGTTGTTGTGTGTCGAACTGCTTTGCTTTACCTTGGCCAGGTAGCAGTTGTAAACGAGAACTCGTTCACAACTAGCCTACCTGGTTAAATAAAGGTGACATTTAAATTAAAAAGTGACTTATGTTTGTAGGCACAGAAAACATAAATCATATTGATAATGCTGGAGAGGTTGCTTACAACTGCCTGGATTGTTTGGCACTGAACGAAAAGACAAAGGAATTCAGGTATTTAAGAAGGGAAATTGGGAAGCGCCATTTGAGGACCGATACGTAGCAATCTCTACACATCTATATGTGTCACGCCCTGCTCTTAGTATTTTGTGTTTTCTTTATTATTTTGGTCAGGCCAGGGTGTGACGTGGGTTTATTGTGGTGTGTTTTGTCTTGGGGATTTGTTAGGTATTGGGTTTGTGGTTTAGTGGGGGTATCTAGCATAGTCTATGGCTGTCTGGAGTGGTTCTCAATCAGAGGCAGGTGTTTATTGTTGTCTCTGAATGGGAACCATATTTAGGCAGCCATATTCTTTTGAGTGTTTCGTGGTGATTGTTCCTGTCTCTGTGTTTGTTGTCACCAGATAGGCTGTTTAGGTTTTCACGTTACGTTTGTTGTTTTGTATTGTTCGTGTTTATTCATTCATTAAACATGTATGAAAATTACCACGCTGCATTTTGGTCCGACTCTCCTTTCCACAACGAAAGCCGTAACAATATGGCTCAGAGGTGCTTGCAATGAACTTCTTTGGGATAGGGGGCAGTATTTATCACGTCCGGATGAAAAGCGTGCCCAGAGTAAACTGCCTGCTACTCAGGCCCAGAACCTAGGATATGCATATTATTAGTAGATTTGGATAAACACCCTGAAGGTTCTAAAACTGTTTGAATGATGTCTGTGAGTATAGCAGAACTCATATGGCAGGCGAAAACCTGAGAAAGATCCAACCAGGAAGTGGAAATCTGAGGTTTGTAGTTTTTCAAGTGATTGCCTATCCAATATACAGTGTAAATGGTATATGACTACTTAAAAATGGTGAAAGCCCTCAGTGTTACTGCCCATGCTATAACAGGCTTTGGGCCAAGAGGGCCCTCTATCCAATCGATGATCATCTAAGACAGCTGAGTTCCAGAAAACATAGGGGCAGCTATTCTGAAGTTGCCCCTACCTGCATTTCCAGCTGTGTCTTCAGATGTGAAGAGATACAGTAGTATGAGATCAGCTGGAAACAAATGGTTCTATATGGTACCAAATAAGGGTTCCTTGTGACCATAGCGGATCCCTTTTTGGTGCTATATGGAACCATTTTTGAAGGCTCTACCCTTTATTGAATCCTGTTCTCAACCGGCTGGTAGAACATTGTCGAGTCTTTGGCTATGCCAGATTAATTGATATGACATGCTATTCTATAAAATAATTTCTCCGCAATTAATATCACCTGATTGAGCTAATCATGCAAATGTAATTAAATAGCGAGTCAAACTACGAAATAATATTTATCGAGCTGTTATCTTCCGAATAAACTCTTAAAGACCTAGTAATATTTTACATCAATAGCAGTCAACATTAATCTTCATCTTATTTCAGTCTCATAATCTGAAAGTTGTAAATTCTTGGTTATCTGCAAGAACCCTGGCTAAAAAGATAAATCAGCAATAAAAATTGGGTTTAGTTATTTATTTACTAAATACCTAACTAATCACACAGAATTCACATACCCAAATAATTAATTATACCTGGATAACTCTTTACGTCATAGGAAAACGTCCCCAAGTGGGCAGAACAGATATGACAGCTTGTTACACAAAGGAAAAGGGGCTGGGTTTGAGAGAGAGGGAAGGCAGGAACAAAGGCAAAGCTGTGCTATCGTATATACAGTATCTTATGCATTATAAATTACCGCACATTTGGAATAGGAAAATGCAATAAATATTTACTCTGAGCTGCGTTTCAGTAGGTTGGTGGTAGATGGAAGACCGTGTTGCCAAACCGAGTCCTTTGTCCTTTGAAGAATGTCTCTGGTGGTAACTTGAATAAGTTGTAGTAACATCGTTGTGTGGTAGATGGGATACTCTCTCTGTTCCTTCCTAACCTGTGTTTGCAGCTGCAGTCGCTAACTCAACGGCTAGGAGGTATCACTTCTGTAGTGAATAAGAGTTCAAAGTTCATACCATTCGCAACCAAAGCTCATGCTGATGTTGGCTTCGCTCTGTAGTTTTATCTGAACCATTCTGACATAGGATCGCCATCCTCATATCCCGGAACAGATAGTTATGTTGTCGTCAAGGGCTTATATAGGCAGGGAGAGGAGGGTGTTTGAAAAGTTGTATAGCCCTTGTGCCTTCACAGGGGAGGGCCACTGATTGAGCAGCCCTATCTTATGAAAATCCAAATCTCACATTTTAGAAGCTAAAATCACATTTCATCCCATCACAAATAATGTCATATTCAAACATTTAAATTGAACAATTTCCATGTGAACCTGATAACTCTGATGTGTAGACTTTCCACTGTAGAGTTTATGTCATCTTATCATTGATGAGAATGTCTCGGATGACAACCAAACTGACATCATATTCATTAACTACCACTGCATATGTTCAATTGTTCGGATTACCAGAATATAGTTAATTTCCCCCCACATTCTGACTGTCCCAGAATCTCTATGCTAACCAAGGGTTTTGCAAATGTAACCTTAGTAGGTAGAGAGAAGAAAAAGGGGGAGGAGGTATTTATGAATGTCATAAACCTTTTCCCCAGGCCAACGTCCATGACAACATGCTCAGCCAATGGATTTAGAAGTGGATATGAAACAAACCTTAAACCTGATTGGTCAACTCCCCCAGCCCTCCAGCATCAATTAACATAATTTGTATAGTTTTTGGTTGCTGCAGTTCAGTGTTGTGAGACTCTAACTTTGCACATTCAAAGGGCTGTAAGAAAACTCAAAAGCAGTCACCAGACACAGACACAAGGCAGGAATTCAATTGGTGAGGGATTAATATAGCACCATTCCTGTTAATAGAGACCTTGAATAGTAGGAATATGAAAATAAATAGTCAAAATGTAAAAGGCTGAAAACAAGAATTGTCAAAAAATTTGCTTAACCAGGTGTAAGTAAAAGGTATGGTGGACTAAGAATAGGTAATATTTCGTTTTTATTAAAAATACTTATTTTGGTTAAAAATATGATTGAATTGTTGACAATAGACTATAATAGGCAACATACATTGGTTTAACCACTTTTCATGACCCTTCAGTATTAAGGTTGCATATAAAATAATGCTGCATAATAGTTATAAAACTGCACTTTGTCATATTATTTTAAAATGTATAAAAACATGTTGGAAACCTGGATTAACTGAAATGTAAGAAAACCAACACCACCTGAAAATACATTCATTTAATACATACATATGCAATTAACTTAATTGCTTAAAATTTGATATCAGTCTGTATTTATTTAACGTTGACTATGCAGTCACATTCCAAGATGGCATAGCAGTTCAGACGCCTTTTGTCCCTCGCCTTGTCGTGTCCCGTATATATATATATTTACAACTTTTTTCACATACCTTTTTTTATATATTTTTTAATTTTCCATAAACTCATCTTTCAAAACACTCACCAATTTATATTTATAAAAGTATTATTTACCTCAAATCTGTAATCCTCCAAGAAGCTAGCCAGAAACTAGCCAGGAGCTAGCCAGAAGCTAGCCAGAAGCTAATCCAGAAGATAATCAGAAGCTAATCAGAAGCTAATCAGAAGCTAGTTAGCTTTTTTTACTGGCTAATCGTTAGTATTCAGCTAACCACGTGTTTGTGGTCATCAGCTATCCTTTAGCTCGAAAATCTCTCGCCAGTTTTGTGCGGCGCAGCGCGGCTCGGAACGGAACATACCGGACCAAATTTTCTCTCCATGTCCCTGGATTTCAACCGCTAACTCTGGACATTCATACCTGGATCTCACAGCCAGCTAGCTGCTATCCGTGCGACTATCGCTTCACACCGGAGCAAACATCAATTATTCCGGAGCTAGCCAGCTGAAGAGTTCCATCAATCACTCCTGGGCTACAATCACCTATCCGGACCCGTTTTACTGCCTACGCGGAGCCCACCGGGCCTTCACAACTGGACTGCCGACGTTATCTACACGAAGGAGTTATCCGGAGCTGGCTCCTCCGTTGCGACGTTACCTGAACGCCCATCTGCGGCCCGCTAACCGTTAGCTGTCTTATCGGCTGCTATCTGAATAGACAATCGGACAATTTATTTATTTTTATTATTATTTATTTATTTATTTTTCTTGGGCCTCTATAACTATATCTATTGTTTTTTGTTGTTGTCTGATTTTGATTAATCCCCTACCACATGGAACCCCAATAATCTACTGACGGAACGCAAGAGGTGGCTAATAACAGACCTCCATCCTATGCTAGCTTGCTACCGATGGCCTGGCTAGCTGTCTAAATCGCCGTGACCCCCAACCAACCTCTCTACTCACTGGACCCTTTTGATCACTCGACTAAGCATGCCTCTCCTTAATGTCAATATGCCTTGTCCATTGCTGTTCTGGTTAGTGTTTATTGGCTTATTTCACTGTAGCCTCTAGTCCTGCTCACTATACCTTATCCAACCTTTAGTTCCACCACACACTGTGACGTAGAAGTCCGTCACTGGCCTGCGGGCCGCGGGCCATTTGGTTCTTTAACGCACACACATATTCATCACTCCTCACCACTGCCACCATATGTCACGGTATAGGCCAGAAGGCTAACCTAAACTCTATCAAAACATTCTATCTTCCACTTTTAAAAATCCACCTCTCTAAAAACAAGTCTCCCACCTTTGCCGTCTGCTATAGACCACCCTCTGCCCCAGCTGTGCTTTGGACACCATATGTGAACTGATTGCCCCCATCTATCTTCAGAGCTCGTGTGCTAGGGCGACCTAAACTGGAACATGCTTAACACCCCAGCCATCCTACAATCTAAACTTGATGCCCTCAATCTCACACAAATTATCAATGAACCTACCAGGTACCTCCCCAAAGCCTTAAACACGGGCACCCTCATAGATATCATCCTAACCAACTTGCCCCCAAATACACCTCTGCTGTCTTCAACCAAGATCTCAGCGATCACTGCCTCATTGCCTGCATCCGTAGACAGCGGTCAAACGACCTCCACTCATCACTGTCAAACGCCTCCATGAAACACTTCAAAGCGAGCAGGCCTTTCTAATCGACCTGGCCGGGGTATCCTGGAAGGATATTGATCTCATCCCGTCAGTAGAGGATGCCTGGATATTTTAAAAAAATCACTTCCTAACCATCTTAAATAAACATGCCCCATTCAAGAAATTTAGAACCAGGAACAGATATAGCCCTTGGTTCTCCCCAGACCTGACTGCCCTTGACCAACACAAAAAAATCCTATGGCGTTCTGCATTAGCATCGAACAGCCCCCGTGATATGCAGCTGTTCAGGGAAGCAGAAACCATTATACACTTATGTAAATTAGATATTCCTGTATTTAATTTGCAATACATTTGTAAAAAAATGTTTAAAAACATGTTTTCACTTTCTAGTTATGTGGTGTTGTGTGTAGATGAATGAAAAAAACCAACATTTTTTTTATAAATTTTGAATTCAGGATGTAACACAACAACATGTGTAATAAGTCAAGGGGTATGAATACTTTCTTGGGCACCGTTTCCTGTAATGAAACGGTTTTGGTATTATTTATACAGATGGTCTCTTCTCAGTTTGGCAGAGGCACACTTTCACCAAAACACATAGAGTTCAGATACACATTTACTTAATAGAACAGACAAACGTGTCTTTCATGTATGAATGAGTAAAGTTGTTCCTCCAGTCACAGATTGTGAAGTATACCACCATCCTATGGCCACAGCACATATTGAAAGCAATCCCTGCCCATTGGGCACAGACATCAATTCAATGTCTACTCCATGTTGGTTAAAATTCAACAACATTGATTCAACCAGTGTTGGCCCAGTGGGTGTAAAACTCTGCAGTAAAAATATTTTTAAACTTGTCTCTTCACTCCAGCATTTTGGATATGAAATCTAATGTTTCATGAGGCAACATTATAAAATGTCACCTTTTATTTGAGGGTATTTTCATACATATGTTTTACCGTTTAGGAACAAAGGTATTTGGACACCTTCACTTGTAGTGTATTAAAGGTAGTAACCTTTTAAATGTAATGTTCAGTTAAATTATTTATTTAGATATTGGTTCTATTACCCTGTAAACAGTCTAAAAGCTGCTTGAATGAGTGACTGTTATCCACACTTTGGTTTAGGTTCTCAGGGCCAACAAACAATAATGGTATCATTTTCAGACAAACACGTTACTTCCTTCAGCACACTACTACAACAGTGTGACTGTTTTGGAATAAATTGTTCAATATATTTCCTTTAACATCCTCTGTGTTGTGTGCTTATTGTTTAACCAGTGATATGTTCCAGGTCATTTTGAGAACTTTAGGAGCATCAGGTACTGCTGGAATATCTACCAATAGCATGTCCATCTATATGTGATAAATTAAACTGGTCACTGTTCAAAACATTTATAAAGAATTAAGAAAGTGTGAATAGTCCTCACTCTCGATTAGGGACTGCAAAACGACTTTACTAAATGATCAGTAAATAGTTTATAAGTTAATTCTAATAAATATCTTATGTATCATTATTACAGACTATAAAAGTTCTTAATAAATGTGCTGTTGTGCTTAATCATTAATGCCTATTCTAGTTATTTAATGCCTATTCTAGTTATGTAATGAGTAATAATTAATATATTGTGAACAAACTGTAAATTCCTTACAAATGTTTTTTTTACTTAACATTAACATGTTACCCTTAATTGCATATTATTGCATTTTACCCTCAACTACTTACACAAAACACCATTGAGATATACCTGGACGTTATGTGATATCATGCAGTATTGTACATTTCAACTTTACTGCACTTGATGAAGACGCTGTGTCACAATTGAGCCACTAGAGGGAGATGTCAAACAACATATGGAACGACTCATGACTTCATCAGAATGTACATTTAGAATACTTGCATACTATTTATCATTGAATAACATGGAACAACAACAGACTTATGCCTTCTCCAAGTCCTTCAAATCCAATTCATCCAAATCATTCTGTATCAACACCACTTGTATCTTTTGATGAGAACACTGAGATAAGTAATGTCAGTGTATTGTTACATCAAAGATGCAATTACAACAATTGTATATCTTGACTATATCAAACCTTTGTGAAACTTCAGAGTTAAAATATGTTTAGCTGTCACTTTGAACCATGGATAAAATAATGCATCAATTATTAAGGAATTAACTATGTATTTTTATTTTACTAGGCAAGTCAGTTAAGAACGTATTCTTATTTCAATGTGACTAGACAGTGGGTTAACTGCCTGTTCAGGGGCGGGAACGTGAATTTGTCCTTGTCAGCTTGTGGATTGCGAACTTGCAACCTTTCGGTTACTAGTCCAACGCTCTAACCACAAGGCTACCCTGCCTCCCCACTACTGCAACAAGTGGTAGAAAAGGGATGGAAGGGATAAATTGTCA
>NC_088221.1:48075516-48083173 GCF_036934945.1 Oncorhynchus masou masou | reverse complement strand
GAGTTACATGCTGTCAGTCACACCACTCACTCCCTCCAGAAATAAACTGTAGTCCTCGTAGATTTGGATTGGATGGATGGAGGTGGAAAAGGTGGAACTTGATACGACTATACTATTGATGTTTATTTTGTTGATATATTTCCAATCCTTTTCGGGATGTCCTGTATAATGGGCTGAGTTTACATTTCATGACGTTAAGCAGAGTTTACACAGGCAGACCATTTTCTGATGTTAAGTGGAGTTCACACAGGCTGTAACGCCCTGACCTTAGAGAGCCGTTTTATTTCTCTATTTGGTTAGGTCAGGGTGTGATGTGGGTGGGCATTCTATGTTTTGTTTTCTATCTTTCTTTATTTCTATGTTTTGGCCGGGTATGGTTCTCAATCAGAGACAGCTGTCTATCATTGTATCTGATTGGGAATCATACTTAGGCAGCCCTTTTTCCTTCTTTCAGTGTGGGTAGTTATCTTTGTTAGTGGCACTATAGCCCTGTAAGCTTCACGGTCGTTTCCTCGGTTGTTGTTTTGTTGGTGACATTTTAAATAAAAAAGGAAATGTACGCTCACCACACTGCACTTTGGTCCATTTCTTGCGACGGCCGTGACACATGCAGCCCATTTTCTGACGTTAAGTGGATAGCTGCTGTCTTACGGGATCCGGACCAGTTCTGCTATGTTGTGTGGTGTTTTTTTATAGGGAGGAGGTCAGAGACCTGGCAGTGATGTACCAGGGCAACAACCTCTCCATCAACGTCAGCAAGACAAAAGAGACGATTGTGGACAACAGGAAACAGAGTTCAGTGCACCCACACAGTTGTGAAGGGGGCACGCCAGAGCCTCTTCCCCTTCAGGACGCTTAAAAGATTTGGCGTGGGCCCTCAGATCCTCAGTAAGTTCTACAGCTGCACCACTGAGAGCATCTTGACTGGCTGCATCGCTGCTTGGTACGGCAACTGCAAGGAATCCGACCTCAAGGCGCCACATCACTGGGGCTGAGCCGCCTGCTATCAAGGACCTCTATACCAGGCGGTGTCAGAGGAAGGCCCTAAAAATTGTCAAAGACTCAGCCACCCAGGTCTTAGACTGTTCCCTCTGCTACTGCACGGCAAGCGGTACCACTGCACCAAGTCTGGAAACAACAGGACCCTGAACAGATTCTTCCCCCAAGCCATGAGACCTTTAAACAAGACTGCTAAACAAGACTGCTAAATAGATAATCAAATGGCTACCTAGACTACCTGCACTATCTTTCAAACTCTACCCACACACTCACACCTACTGACACTGAAATTCCCCCACACTCACACACTACACACACACACACACACACACACACACACACACACACACACACACACACACACACACACACACACACACACACACACACACACACACACACACACACAGTCACCACATACACTGCTGCTACTGTCTATTGTCTATTGTCTATCCTTTACCCCTACCTACAGTATACTGCTGCTACTGTCTATTATCTATCCTTTACCCCTACCTACAGTATACTGCTGTTACTGTCTATTATCTATCCTTTACCCCTACCTACAGTATACTGCTGTTACTGTCTATTATCTATCCTTTACCCCTACCTACAGTATACTGCTGTTACTGTCTATTATCTATCCTTTACCCCTACCTACAGTATACTGCTGTTACTGTCTATTATCTATCCTTTAGCCCTACCTACAGCATACTGATGTTACTGTCTATTATCTATCCTTTACCCCTACAGTATACTGCTGTTACTG
Organism: Oncorhynchus masou masou; assembly: GCF_036934945.1. Lineage (NCBI taxonomy): Eukaryota > Metazoa > Chordata > Actinopteri > Salmoniformes > Salmonidae > Oncorhynchus > Oncorhynchus masou. The sequence goes on along the minus strand of NC_088221.1, from coordinate 48,081,408 downwards.
TCTATTATCTATCCATTACCCCTACCTACAGTATACTGCTGTTACTGTCTTATCTATCCTTTACCCCTACCTACAGTATACTGCTGTTACTGTCTATTATCTATCCTTTACCCCTACCTACAGTATACTGCTGTTACTGTCTATTATCTATCCTTTACCCCTACAGTATACTGCTGTTACTGTCTATTATCTATCCTTTACCCCTACCTACAGTATACTGCTGTTACTGTGTATTATCTATCCTTTACCCCTACCTACAGTATACTGTTGTTACTGTCTATTATCTATCCTTTACCCCTACCTACAGTATACTGCTGTTACTGTCTATTATCTATCCTTTACCCCTACCTACAGTATACTGCTGTTACTGTCTTATCTATCCTTTACCCCTACCTACAGTATACTGCTGTTACTGTCTATTATCTATCCTTTACCCCTACCTACAGTATACTGCTGTTACTGTCTTATCTATCCTTTACCCCTACCTATATGTGCATAGCTACTGTACCTCACTTACCTGCTACCGCTGCACATCGACTTAGTACTGGCAGTCCCTTTATATAGTCTTTTGGTTTTTACTCGTTATATTTATTCGTTATTCATTCCTCATGTCACTGTTTCTATATTTAAAACAAACCTTTATCCTAAACTCTGCATTGTTGGAAGGGAAAAAAAGGACCCGTAAGTAAAAGCATTTCACTATTAGTCTACAAACCTGTTGTTTACAGCACTCGCTGGTGTGTGATGAGTCAAGGATATCTCTACCGGCCAAGCCCTCCCTAACCCGGACGACGCTAGGCCTCCCGGTCGCGGCCAGTTGCGACAGAGCCTGAGCCACCCGGGAGGCCAGCATTTCTAGTGTTGATTTTACTTGTGTAAAAGAACCCCAGGATTGTATCAGTTTTACTTTGTGTAGAGTAGAAAAAAAACATTTCCATCAAAAAACCATGCCCATCATTATCATATTTCCCAGCATGCTCTACTGCAGGTAGATTGATATTATAATCTGTGTTTTTTTGCATTTACATTGATCGATTGGTTCATCGTACGTTACACAAAGATAAATAACTTTCTAAACTAATCCGATCAGTGAGTTAGAATTATTACACCCATTACTGAAATAGTTGTTCCATTTTAAATGGTTCAGGTCCTCTCTTTTAACAAAGTTGACAACACTGAATGAAAAAATGCCAACTGTTGGAGTTACTAACTCTGTCTGAATTCCAATAGGAATTGCACATCATTTTGCAAGCGATCATAATGTGGCCTGTAAACAATGAGTTTCAGGCATCTGTATTCACGCAAAACTAGGACTTAAAATAATTGTGAGATATGTAATGTATTGTCATTAAAAAGTCACAGGACTGAAAATGTATGAATTCAACAAACATGTCTCTGTCACTAATAAATACAGCCATGTGTGGTAATTCTACAATTCATCCAAGAAAGCAAGGCACACGAATAAATTATATTGGAGACGTGGCTTAGTGGGGCGTGGCTTTCAGTTAGTTATTTTTGGCCACCTGTGAGTGGAAGAGCTATACCACTTGAAGTGGTCTATGGTTATCTTAATTAACGTTTCAGCATGTCTGCTGCCAGTTCTGAAGTCTTTGTCATTTCTAACATAATAGTGACTTTAAAGGTAAATAATATTGTGGTGTCCTTAACCCAACAGTGAGGGATATACGGACCTCTTGGTGTAACAGTTAAAAATACAATATGAGGTGTTACTGCCTAACAATTAAAAGTGTGAATTCCCTAACACTGACAATAATAGCGTCAGTACTAATAGCGTCAGTACTAAAGCACAGTGTTAATATAACACTGAAAAGTATGGACCCATATGTACACACTACCCCAGTGTTAAACGTAATACTGTAAGTGTTGACTCAACACGGAACAATTTTGTGTACACGGAGTGCCTTGGTGGTAGGGGATGTTTCCTCTCTGTGATGACAGGGTTGGGACCAGACTAGGGGCTGTATAGCTAAAGGCTGTGGTACAGATCTGCTGTCCTCCTGGACACAGACAGATAGATGACTTCTCCAGCTGCTGGTGCGACTCATAAACCTCTTTAGAGTATTCTGCTTTGGTCTGTCGCAGCTAAACTATACAGTGCTTTAGGAAAGTATTCAGACCCCTTGACTGTTTCCACATGTTGTTACATTACTGTCTTATTCTAAAAACGGATTAAATCATTTTTTCCCTTCATAAATCTACACACAATAGCCCATAACGACAAAGCAAAAAAAAACAAAAAAAACCCAGAAATGTCACATTTACATAAGTATTCAGACCCTTTACTCAGTAGTACTTTGTTGAAGCAACTTTGGCAATGAATACAGACTCAAATCTTCTTGGGTATGGCACTACAAGATTGGCACACCTGTATTTGGGGAAGTTCTCCAATATTCTCTGCAGATCTTCTCAAGCTCTCAGGTTGGATGGGGAGCATCGCTGCACAGCTATTTTCAAGTCTCTCCAGGGATGGTAGACGGGGTTCAAGTCCAGGCTCTGGCGGGGCCACTCAAGGACATTCAGAGACTTGTTTCTAAGCAACTCCTGCGTTGTCTTGACTGTGTGCTTAGAGTCGTTGTCCTGTTGGAAGGTGAACCTTTGCCCCAGTCTGAGGTTCTGGGCGCTCTAGATCAAGTTTTCATCAAGGATCTCTCTGTACTGCTCCGTTCATCTCTCCCTCAACCCTGACTAGTCTCCCAATCCCTGCTGCTGAAAAACATCCCCACAGCATGATGCTGCCACCACCATGCTTCACCGTAAGGATGGTGCCAGGTTTCCTCCAGACGTGACGCTTGGTATTCAGGCCAAAGAGTTCAATATTGGTTTTATCAGACCAGAGAATATTGTTTGTCATGGTCTACGAGTCCTTTAGGTGCTTTTTGGCAAACTCCAAGTGGGCCGTCATACCTTTTACTGAGGAGTGGCTTCCGTCTGGCCCCTCCACCATAAAGGCCTGATTGGTGGATTTGGAAAAGAGGGGGTCTGAAAACATTCCGAATGCACTTCACCATCTCACAAATCTCGATGTGGCGGATGCCAGGAGAACGCTACCTGCCCCAATGCATAGTGCCAACTGTAAAGTTTGGTGGAAGAGGAATAACGTTCTGGGGCTGTTTTTCATAGATCGGGCCCTTAGTTCCAGTGAAGGGAAATCTTAACTCTTCAGCATACAATGACATTCTAGACGATTCTATGCTTCCAACTTTGTGGCAAAAGCTTGGGGAAGGTCTTTTCCTGTTTTAGCATGACAATATGCCCCAGTGCACAAAGAGAGATCCATACAGAAATGGTTTGTCTAGATCGGTGTGGTAGAACTTGACTGGCCTCAACCCCATTGAACACCTTTGGGATGAATTGGAACACCGACTGTGAGCCAGGCCCAATCGCCCAGCAGCAGTACCCAACCTCACTAATGCTCATGGCTGAATGGAAGCAAGTCCCCTGCAGCAATGTTCCAACATCTAGTGAAAAGTCTTCCCAGAAGAGTGGAGTAGGTTATAGCAGCAATGTTCCAACATCTAGTGAAAAGTCTTCCCAGAAGAGTGGAGTAGGTTATAGCAGCAATGTTCCAACATCTAGTGAAAAGTCTTCCCAGAAGAGTGGAGTAGGTTATAGCAGCAATGTTCCAACATCTAGTGAAAAGTCTTCCCAGAAGAGTGGAGTAGGTTATAGCAGCAATGTTCCAACATCTAGTGAAAAGTCTTCCCAGAAGAGTGGAGGCTGTTATAGCAGCAAAAGGGGCACCAACTCCATATTAATGCCCATGATTTTGGAATGAGATGTTCGACGAGCAAGTGTCCACAAACTGTTGGTCATATAGTGTATGAATATATAGGTAGGGATGAAGTAACGAGGCAACGGGATGGATAATAAAATGTAGCAGGTGCGTATGTGATGAATCAAAAGATCAAAAAAGGGTCAATGCAGATAGTTAAATCGTTAATTAATAGCTACCCGGATTAACTATTATTACTATTACTATTATGCAGTCTTATGGTTGTGGGTAGAAGCTGTTTTCGGGGTCCTGTTGGTACTGCTTGCCGTGAGGTATCAGAGAGGACAGTCTATGACTTGGGTGACTAGGGTGGCTAGGGTGACTAGGGTGGCTAGGGTGGCTAGGGTGACTAGGGTGACTAGGGTGACTAGGGTGGCTAGGGTGACTAGGGTGAATAGGGTGGCTAGGGTGACTAGGGTGGCTAGGGTGACTAGGGTGACTAGGGTGGCTAGGGTGGCTAGGGTGACTAGGGTGGCTAGGGTGGCTAGGGTGACTAGGGTGACTAGGGTGGCTAGGGTGACTAGGGTGACTAGGGTGACTAGGGTGGCTAGGGTGACTAGGGTGGCTAGGTGACTAGGGTGACTAGGGTGACTAGGGTGGCTAGGGTGACTAGGGTGGCTAGGGTGACTAGGGTGACTAGGGTGGCTAGGGTGACTAGGGTGACTAGGGTGACTAGGGTGGCTAGGGTGACTAGGGTGGCTAGGGTGACTAGGGTGACTAGGGTGACTAGGGTGGCTAGGGTGACTAGGGTGGCTAGGGTGACTAGGGTGACTAGGGTGGCTAGGGTGACTAGGGTGGCTAGGGTGACTAGGGTGGCTAGGGTGACTAGGGTGGCTAGGGTGGCTAGGGTGACTAGGGTGGCTAGGGTGACTAGGGTGACTAGGGTGGCTAGGGTGGCTAGGGTGACTAGGGTGGCTAGGGTGACTAGGGTGGCTAGGGTGGCTAGGGTGACTAGGGTGGCTAGGGTGACTAGGGTGACTAGGGTGGCTAGGGTGGCTAGGGTGACTAGGGTGGCTAGGGTGGCTAGGGTGACTAGGGTGACTAGGGTGGCTAGGGTGACTAGGGTGACTAGGGTGACTAGGGTGGCTAGGGTGACTAGGGTGGCTAGGTGACTAGGGTGACTAGGGTGACTAGGGTGGCTAGGGTGACTAGGGTGGCTAGGGTGACTAGGGTGACTAGGGTGGCTAGGGTGGCTAGGGTGACTAGGGTGGCTAGGGTGACTAGGGTGACTAGGGTGGCTAGGGTGACTAGGGTGGCTAGGGTGGCTAGGGTGACTAGGGTGGCTAGGGTGGCTAGGGTGACTAGGGTGACTAGGGTGACTAGGGTGGCTAGGGTGACTAGGGTGACTAGGGTGGCTAGGGTGACTAGGGTGGCTAGGGTGACTAGGGTGACTAGGGTGGCTAGGGTGACTAGGGTGACTAGGGTGGCTAGGGTGACTAGGGTGACTAGGGTGGCTAGGGTGACTAGGGTGACTAGGGTGGCTAGGGTGTCTAGGGTGACTAGGGTGGCTAGGGTGACTAGGGTGACTAGGGTGGCTAGGGTGACTAGGGTGGCTAGGGTGACTAGGGTGACTAGGGTGGCTAGGGTGGCTAGGGTGGCTAGGGTGACTAGGGTGGCTAGGGTGACTAGGGTGACTAGGGTGGCTAGGGTGACTAGGGTGGCTAGGGTGACTAGGGTGGCTAGGGTGACTAGGGTGACTAGGGTGGCTAGGGTGACTAGGGTGACTAGGGTGGCTAGGGTGACTAGGGTGGCTAGGGTGGCTAGGGTGGCTAGGGTGACTAGGGTGGCTAGGGTGACTAGGGTCACTAGGGTGACTAGGGTGACTAGGGTGGCTAGGGTGACTAGGGTGGCTAGGGTGGCTAGGGTGACTAGGGTGACTAGGGTGACTAGGGTGACTAGGGTGGCTAGGGTGACTAGGGTGGCTAGGGTGACTAGGGTGACTAGGGTGGCTAGGGTGACTAGGGTGACTAGGGTGGCTAGGGTTACTAGGGTGACTATGGTGGCTAGGGTGACTAGGGTGACTAGGGTGACTAGGGTGGCTAGGGTGACTAGGGTGACTAGGGTGACTAGGGTAGCTGGAGTCTTTGACCATCTTTAGG
>NC_088221.1:48038016-48070516 GCF_036934945.1 Oncorhynchus masou masou | reverse complement strand
TTATATGGTTTCAGCATGACATATCCTTTATATATATATATATATATATATATATATATATATATATATATATATATATATATATATATATATATCTTTACACATCATTTGACTATGTCTTTGTTGGTGGCAGTTGTGACAAAAACGTCAACAGTTGGACAAGACAAAGAGTTAAATGAAAAAATAATACCATTGTCATTTGCATGCCGTTTTCATTCAGCGATCACTATTTTCTCTTGAACCTTAATGGTCTATCCACTAGAAACTCAAATACGTATACATTTTTAATGTAAGTTATTCAAGTATGAATTAAAGAAGATCCCATAGAGGATTCCGGTCCCTTTGGTAATTTACTGGTTGCTTTGAAACCCTAGGTGAGGTCCAGTTAATTATGTTAGTCCCCCAGAGTGAACGTGTGTGTGTGTGTGTGTGTGTGTGTGTGTGTGTGTGTGTGTGTGTGTGTGTGTGTGTGTGTGTGTGTGTGTGTGTGTGTGTGTGTGTGTGTGTGTGTGTGTGTGTGATCTGTGAATCTCCTTCAGGGTGGTCGTAGCAGTAGGACTTATACACCTAGCCCAGCCTGTGTTGGAATGGAGGGATGAGAGGTGGAGGAGGGGTGCAAATTGGAAAGGCTCAATGTTCCTTTGTCTGCTGAGTGGGACTGTTATTTTTGGCTGCAGTCCTGTTCCCACTTAGAACCTGCTGTCTGTATGCTGGAGCCTTCTCTCCCTCCCTCTCTCTCTGTGTCTCTGTGTCTCTGTCTCTGTCTCTCTCTCTCTCTCTCTCTCTCTCTCTCTCTCTCTCTCTCTCTCTCTCTCTCTGTGTCTCTCTCTCTGTGTATCTCTGTCTCTCTGTCTCTCTCTGTGTCTCTCTGTCTCTCTCTCTGTCTCTCTGTCTCTGTGTCTCTGTCTCTCTGTCTCTCTCTCTCTCTCTCTCTGTCTCTCTAACTCTCTCTCTCTCTCTCTCTCTGTGTCTCTCTGTCTCTCTCTCTCTCTCTCTCTCTCTCTCGCTGTGTCTCTCTGTCTCTGTCTCTGTCTCTCTCTCTGTCTCTGTCTCTCTGTCTCTGTCTCTCTCTCTGTCTCTGTCTCTCTGTCTCTGTCTCTCTGTCTCTAAGTCTCTTTCTGTGTCTCTCTGTCTCTGTCTCTCTCTCTCTGTGTCTCTCTGTCTCTCTCTCTGTGTCTCTCTCTCTGTCTCTATCTCTCTCCCTCCCTCTCTCTCTTCCTCTTTCTCCCTCTCTGTCTCTCTCTCTTCCTCCCCCCCCTCTCTCTACCCCCCCTCTCTCCCGCTCTCTGTTGCCCTGATGACTATACACAGTGTGAACTTAATCTCCAGTAAGAGAGGGTGTAGACGTGGTGTCACATCACACACACACACACACACACACACACACACACACACACACACACACACACACACACACACACACACACACACACACACACACACACACACACACACACACACACACCCACACACATTTCACTTCTGCTGTTGCCTAGCAACAATACACTCTACCTCCAGTGACTTCCAGAGCTCATGTATGTGGATAGGTGTCTGCCAGTCGTCATCATTTAAGGGTTCTTAGTTCAGTCTGACTGCTGCTGGGATATACTGTGCAGCATGTTGTTCATCTACGGCCTAGGCAATACAAAAGTGTACAACACACACACACACAGACACACACACAGACAGAGACACACTCAGAGACACACACACACACAGACAGAGACACACGCAGAGACACACACACACACAGAGACATAGACAGAGACACACACAAACACACACACACACACACAGACAGAGACAGAGACAGAGACACAGACACAGACACACACAGAGACATAGACAGAGACACACACACACACAGAGACATAGACAGAGACACACACAAACACACACACACACACACAGAGACAGAGACAGAGACACACACACACACAGACAGAGACACAGACAGAGACACACACACACACACACAGACAGAGACAGAGACACACACACACACACACACACACACACACACACACACACACACACACACACACACACACACACACACACACACACACACACACACACACACACACACAGACACAGACACAGACACAGACACACACAGACACACACACACCAGTATCTCACCTGCAGCAGTATCTTATTCCCATCGTAGTCTTCAGTCTGCCAGCGTACCTCACTGATGGGGGTACAGGGGTACGGCAGGAGGGGCACCAACGCCCCAACGTCCCTCACCCTCATCTCTATCACCGCCGACTCAGAGGAGCGGGGCTCTGGCCCTCGGCAACCGCTTGAATGACAGCTGGATCTCGGTATCCGGGTTGGAGTACACCACGAAAAAACAAAAGTCTTCTTTCCTCTGGGCCAGCTTCCTCTGGAGGATCATCCGGTACATGCGCACCATGTCCCGGAAGCTCTCGTAACGGCAGTAGACCGTGAAGCGTACAATCTCTTTGCCGTAGTGGACCTGGCGAACCGCCCACAGCGGAGTCCCCGGGGCCAGGGTGAAGAAGTCTTGGCTGCAGGGAGTAAGCGGGAGCATCCTACGGCCGTTGTTGACCCTCTCGGTGTGGTGGAAGTGCCATGGTGGACGCTGGAGAGCACGGTGTAACGTCACGATCTGATTCTCACCCCCGTACTGCTCCTGCAGGAAGAGGATGACGGCCAGCGCCGGCTGGCACTGCGGAGGGCCGTGATTGGCTGAAAAAGATGCTGAAGCATGACATGATTGGCGCTTGGGTTTTGTTGCCAGGCGGCTCTCTCGGAGACGCGGAAGAGCTGCAGTTCAGGGTGGACCCAGGCCAGGACAGTGTCGGCAGCATGCTGCAGGGACTTGGCCTGGCCCGGGTCAGTAATGAGGTGAACACTGACCAGGAAGGGATCCTGCAGCTCCACCATGGATAACTCACCTCCAACACAGACAGAGAGACAGGAGGAAGAGGAGCAGGAGGAAGAGGAGGAGGAGGAAGAGGAAGAGGAAGGGGAAGAGGAAGAGGAAGAGGAGGAGGAAGAGGAGGAGGAGGAGGAGGAGGAAGAGGAGAGAACAAGAAACAGAAGAAGTCATTAAAAAATGATATTGTGAATCTGAAAAACATTTATTTACCAAAATACTAATTCTCACACCCTTCTCTCCTTCCCCCCTCCCTCCCTCCCTCCCTCCCTCCCTCCCTCCCTCCCCCTCCCTCCCTCCCTCCCTCCCTCCCTCCCTCCCTCCCTCCCTCCCTCCCCCTCCCTCCCTAATAGGCCCATTTGGAGCAGGGTTCTGTTGTCTCATTAGTAGCTCGTTAGTGAGGCCCAGAAACACACACACACACACACACACACACACACACACACACACACACACACAGAGGAATGCTCCAGAGCCCGGCAGGAAACTCAAACCTGGTGTGCCCCCATCCTGACCCCCTGACCAAGACCAACTGAGACAGAACTCAAACCCCCACAGGGCGGACTGATTGATTTGGAGGCCCAAGGCAGAGACCAGTCTGAACCCCCCCCCCCCCATGAGGGTTTAAATGGGTTTTATAGAGACGTAATTTAACTGTAAAAATGTATTATCTTTTAATGTGCCATGAACACAACCCGTCATGATTGTCAAATAAATCGCCAAAATAATTCCAAAATAATTCCAGCATCCGATGAGAGTACTGCGCCATCTTTTCTTCAATTCGGAAGTGGTTGAAACTATCTCACTGGAAAAAGCAGGTTGCCAAGCAACCTTACGCGTGAAACTCCGCCCCTTTCTGTCTTACGATACGCTGAGTGGACAAAACATTAGGAACACCTTCTCTTTCCACGACACAGACTGTTCCAGGTGAATCCGGGTGAAAGCGACGATCCCTTATCGATGTCACTTTGGTAAATCCAAATATCAATCAGTGTAGAGGAAGACTGGTTACAGGAGGATCATTAAGACAATTCAGACAATAGAGACATAGATTGTGTTTGTCTGCCATTCAGAGGGTGAATGGGCCTTTGGGTTTTTCACTCTCAACCGTTTCCTGTGTGTATCAAGAATGGTCCACCACCCAAAGAACATCCAGCCAACTTGACACAACTTGTGGGACACTTTCGACACATTTCTAGATTCCCCCTTGAAGAACTGAGGCTGTGTACGTAGCCTGTGATATCTGATGTCTTTTAACTAGAGAAATGTGTCTTGTATAAAGGCCAGATCGTTCTTCAAGATGTTCATCATAGATGACCAGCAGGGTCAAATAATAATCATCACAGTGGTTGTAGAGGGTGCAACAGGTCAGCACCTCAGGGGTAAATGTCTGTTGGCCTTTTATAGCCGAGCATTCAGAGGTCGAGACAGCAGGTGTTGTAGAGAGTGAGAGAGAGATACAGAGAGAGAGAGACAGAGAGAGAGAGACAGAGATAGAGAGAGAGACAGAGAGAAACACAGAGACAGAGACAGAGAGACAGAGACAGAAAGAGAGCGAGATACAGAGAGAAACACAGAGACATAGAGAGAGAAAGAGTGAGAGAGAGAGACATACAGACAGAGAGAGAGAGAGAGAGAGAGAGACAGAGAGGGAGAGAGAGAGAGAGCGAGATACAGAGAGAAACACAGAGACAGAGAGAGAGAAAGAGAGAGAGGGAGAGACATACAGACAGAGAGAGAGAGAGACAGAGAGGGAGAGAGAGAGAGAGGGTCAAAAACAGCATGTCCGGGACAAGGTAGCACGTCCAGTGAACAGGTCAGAGACATATCCTGGTCTGCGTTGTATAACGGTCCTGTTCAATGTTTTGTTTAACGTTTCAGTTCAGTCTTTTGTTTAACGTTTCTGTTCAATGTTTTGTTTAACGGTCCTGTTCAATGTTTTAAAAGGTTCCCTCAATGCTCAGACAATGAATGTTATAAAGAAAGAGGTAATGTTGAGCTCCTCTCTCCCTCTCTCTTTTCCTCTCTCGCTCTCTGTTCTCTCTCTTTTCCTCTCTCCCTCTCTGTTCTCTCTCTTTTTCCTCTCTCCTCTTTATTTTCCTTTCTCCTCTCTGTTCTCTCTCTCTCTTTTCCTCTCCCCTCTCTGTTCTCTCTCTTTCCTCTCTCCCTCTCTGTTCTCTCTCTCTTTTCCTCTCTCCCTCTTTCTTTTCCTCTCTCCCTCTTTATTTTCCTCTCTCCCTCTCCCTTCTCTCTTTCTTTTCCTCTCTTCCCCTCTGTTCTCTCTCTCTTTTCCTCTCTCCCTCTGTTCTCTCTCTCTTTTCCTCTCTCCCTCTGTGTTCTCTCTCTCTTTTCCTCTCTCCCTCTCTCTTCCTCTCTCCCTCTCTCTTCTCTCTCTCTTCTCTCTCTCTTTTCCTCTCTCCCTCTTTATTTTCCTCTCTCCCTCTCTGTTCTCTCTCTCTTTTCCTCTCTCCCTCTTTATTTTCCTCTCTCACTCTCTCTTCTCTCTCTCTTTCCTCTCTCTCTCTTTCTTTTCCCCTCTCTGTTCTCTCTCTTTTCCTCTCTCCCTCTCTGTTCTCTCTCTCTTTTCCTCTCTCCCTCTTTCTTTTCCTCTCTCCCTATATGTTCTCTCTTTCTTTTCCTCTCTCCCTCCTCTTCTTCTCTCTCTTTCCTCTCTCCTCTCTCTCTCTCTCTCTTTCCTCTCTCTCTCTTTCTTTTCCCTCTCTCCCTCTCTGTTCTCTCTCTCTTTTCCTCTCTCCCTCTCCCCCTCTCTGTTCTCTCTCTCTTTTCCTCTCTCCCTCTCTGTTCTCTCTCTCTTTTCCTCTCTCCCTCTCTGTTCTCTCTCTCTTTTCCTCTCTCCCTCTTTCTTTTCCTTGCTCCCTCTCTGTTCTCTCTCTCTTTTCCTCTCTCCCTCTCTCTTCTCTCTCTCTTTTCCTCTCTCCATCGCTCTTCTCCCTCTCTCTTCTCTCTCTCTTTTCCTCTCTCCCTGCTCTTTTCCTCTCCCCTCTCTGTTCTCTCTCTCTTTTCCTCTCTCCCTCGCTCTTTTCCTCTCTCCCTCTCTCTGTTTTCTCTCTTTTCCTCTCTCCCTCTTTCTTTTCCTCTCTCCCTCTCTCTTTCCTCTCCTCTCTCTTTCCTCTCCCCTCTCTCTCTTTCCTCTCCCCTCTCTCTCTTTCCTCTCTCCTCTCTCTTTCCTCTCCCCTCTCTCTCTTTCCTCTCCCCCTCTCTCTTTTCCTCTCTCCCCCTCTCTCTGTCTCTCTCTCTGTTCTCTCTCTCTTTTCCTCTCTCCCTCTTTCTTTTTCTCTCTCCCTCTCTCTTTTCCTCTCCCCCTCTCTCTTTTCCTCTCCCCCTCTCTCTTTTCCTCTCCCCCTCTCTCTTTTCCTCTCTCCCTCTCTGTTCTCTCTCTATTTTCCTCTCTCCCTCTTTCTTTCCTCTCTCCTCTCTGTTCTCTCTCTTTTCCTCTCTCCCTCTCTGTTCTCTCTCTTTTCCTCTCTCCCTCTTTCTTTCCTCTCTCCCTATCTGTTCTCTCTTTCTTTTCCTCTCCCCTCTCTTCTCTCTCTCTTTTCCTCTCTCCCTCTCTCTTTCTCTCTCTCTTTTCCTCTCTCTCTTTTCCTCTCTCCCCTCTGTTCTCTCTCTCTTTTCCTCTCTCCTTCTCCCCCTCTCTGTTCTCTCTCTCTTTTCCTCTCTCCCTCTCTCTCTTTTCCTCTCTCCCTCTCTGTTCTCTCTCTCTATTCCTCTCTCCCTCTTTCTTTTCCTTGCTCCCTCTCTGTTCTCTCTCTCTTTTCCTCTCTCCCTCTCTCTTCTCTCTCTCTTTTCCTCTCTCCATCGCTCTTCTCCCTCTCTCTTCTCTCTCTTTTCCTCTCTCCCTCATTTTTTTCCTCTCCCCCTCTCTGTTCTCTCTCTCTTTTCCTCTCTCCCTTGTTCTTTTCCTCTCTCCCTCTCTGTTCTCTCTCTCTTTTCCTCTCTCCTCTTTTCTTTTCCTCTCCCTCTCTCTTCTCTCTCTCTTTTTCCTCTCCCCCTCTCTCTTTCCTCTCTCCCTCTCTCTCTTTTCCTCTCTCCCTCTCTCTCTTTTCCTCTCCCCCTCTCTCTTTCTCCTCTCCCTCTCTCTTTTCCTCTCCCCTCTCTCTTTTCCTCTCTCCCTCTCTGTTCTCTCTCTTTTTTCCTCTCTCCCTCTTTCTCTTTTTCTCTCCCTCTCTCTCTCTCTCTCTTTTTTCCTCTCCCCCTCTCTCTTTTCCTCTCCCTCTCTCTTTTCCTCTCTCCCTCTCTCTTTTCCTCTCTCCCTCTCTCTTTTCCTCTCCCCCTCTCTCTTTTCCTCTCTCCCTCTCTGTTCTCTCTCTCTTTTCCTCTCTCCCTCTTTCTTTTTCTCTCTCCCTCTCTCTTCTCTCTCTCTTTTTCCTCTCCCCTCTCTCTTTTCCTCTCCCCCTCTCTCTTTCCTCTCTCTCTCCCGCTCTCTTTTCCTCTCCCTCTCTCTTTTCCTCTCCCCCTCTCTCTTTTCCTCTCTCTCCCTCTCTGTTCTCTCTCTTTCCTCTCTCCCTCTTTCTTTTCCTCTCTCCCTCTCTCTTCTCTCTCTCTTTCCCTCTCCCCCTCTCTCTTTTCCTCTCCCCTCTCTCTTTTCCTCTCTCCCGCCTCTCTTTCCTCTCCCCCTCTCTCTTTCCTCTCTCCCTCTCTCTTTTCCTCTCTCCCTCTCTGTTCTCTCTCTCTTTTCCTCTCTCCCTCTTTCTTTTCCTCTCTCCCTCTCTTCTTCTCTCTCTCTCTTTTCCTCTCCCCCTCTCTCTTTTCCTCTCCCCCTCTCTCTTTTCCTCTCCACCTCTCTCTTTTCCTCTCCCCTCTCTCTTTCCTCTCCCCTCTCTCTTTTCCTCTCCCCCTCTCTCTTTTCCTCTCTACCTCTCTCTTTTCCTCTCCCCCTCTCTCTTTTCCTCTCCCCCTCTCTCTTTTCCTCTCCCCCTCTCTCTTTTCTTCTATCCCTCTCCCTCCATCTATCTCTCTGCCCCGGGGGGCTCGTCCCAGTTTATTTGTCCGGTAAGGTTGAGGGCACACGGGGCCGAGGGAACCGGCTCACAGCCTTTATCACATCAGACCAGAGAGAAGACTTTGTGTGGGTGTGTGTGTGCGTGAGTGAGTGCGTACGGATGTCGGAAAAAAGAGAGTGTGTGTGTGTGTGTGTAAGTTGGCACATGCAGGTGTTTGGGCATTGCCAGTGCTATAGACAGGAGATCCCCTCAGAAAGTACAGTTACTGATCGGATGACTAACAAAGCATCTAGCAACATTCAGATCACATTACAAGGTACTGCTGATCCATGGTCTTTCACAGACAACAATACTGTACGATGGCTACTCTCAATGACACTGTCCACTATCAATCAGATGTATTTAGAAAGCCCTTCTTCACATCAGCCGATGTCACAAAGTGCTGTACAGAAACTCAGCCTAAAAACCCCAAACAGCAAGCAATGCAGGTGTAGAAGCACGGTGGCTAGGAAAAACTCCCTAGAAAGGCCAGAACTTAGGAAGAAACCTAGAGAGGAACCAGGCTATGAGGGGTGGCCAGTCCTCTTCTGGCTGTGCCGGGTGGAGATTAGAAACCTAGAGAGGAACCAGACTATGAGGCGTGGCCAGTCCTCTTCTGGCTGTGCCGGGTGGAGATTAGAAACCTAGAGAGGAACCAGACTATGAGGCGTGGCCAGTCCTCTTCTGGCTGTGCCAGGTGGAGGTTATAAGAGTACATGGCCAATATGTTCAAATGTTCATAGATGACATAGTGATAGATCACTAGCAGATCTCCTCTGAGTAGAGAGACCGCAGCAATGTGTCTTCATGAGTCTCATTAAGGTAAGTAGAGTCGAAGACAGGAGTCAAGTCCAAATCAAGGGGGATAAAGTGACAGGACAGACAGACACACCAGACTGGATAGAGCACAGAAACAACAGGCTGGGTCAGAGCCCAGAGACACCAGGCTGGGTCAGAGCCCAGAGACACCAGGCTGGGTCAGAGCCCAGAAACACCAGGCTGGGTCAGAGCACAGAAACACCAGGCTGGGTCAGAGCCCAGACACACCAGGCTGGGTCAGAGCCCAGAGACACCAGGCTGGGTCAGAGCCCAGAGAAACCAGGCTGGGTCAGAGCCCAGACACACCAGACTGGATAGAGCACAGAGACACCAGGCTGGGTCAGAGCCCAGAGACACCAGGCTGGGTCAGAGCCCAGAGACACCAGGCTGGGTCAGAGCCCAGAGACACCAGGCTGGGTCAGAGCCCAGACACACCAGACTGGATAGAGCACAGAGACACCAGGCTGGGTCAGAGCCCAGAAACACCAGGCTGGGTCAGAGCCCAGAGACACCAGGCTGGGTCAGAGCCCAGAGACACATATAGGGAAGAACACACAGTTGCCTGCTCTGATTAGCCTCAATCTGTAACCTCTCTCTCTCTCTGACACCAAACTGCTCCTATTAGCCTTTCTCTCTCTTTTTCTCTCTCCCTCAGTCTCCCTCTCCCTCTCTATTCAAGGGGCTTTATAGGCATGGTAAACATATGTTAACATTTCCAAAGCAAGTGAGGTTCGATAATATACAAAAGTGAAATAAACCACAAAATGAACAGTAAACATTACACTCACAGAAGTTCCAAAAGAATAAAGACATTACAAATGTCATATTATGTCTATATACAGTGCTGTAACAATGTACCAATGGTTCAAGGACAAAAGGGAAAATAAATAAGCATAAATATGGGTTGTATTTACAATGGTGTTTGTTCTTCACTGGTTGCCCTTTTCTTGCGGCAACAGGTCACATATCTTGCTGCTGTGATGAAACACTGGAATTTCACCCAGTAGATATGTGAGTTTATCATCATTGGATTTGTTTTCAAATTCTTTGTGGGTCTGTGTAATCTGAGGGAAATATGTGTCTCTAATATGGTCATACATTTGGCAGGAGGTTAGGAAGTGCAGCTCAGGCTCGACCTCATTTTGGGGGCAGGGAGCACATAGCCTGTCTTCTCTTGAGAGCCATGTCTGCCTACTGCATATGCTCACTGAGTCTGTACATAGTCAAAGCTTTCCTGAAGTTTGGGTCTTCAGTGTTTTAGTCTCTCTCTCTCTCTCTCTCTCTCTCCAGTGTTTTAGTCTCTCTCTCTCTCTCCAGTGTTTTAGTCTCTCTCTCTCTCTCTCTCTCTCTCTCTCTCTCTCTTCAGTGTTTTAGTCTCTCTCTCTCTCTCTCTCTCTCTCTCTCTCTCTTTCTCTCTCTCAGCTGCTCTTATTAGCCTCAGTGTTTTAACCTCTGACCCCCTCTCTCTCTAGCTTTGAGACTAATTAATTCCAGTTTAACTAAGCCAAGGGAGGGAGAGCTGCTCCTGTCCTGTTGGGAGACAAGAGCATGGTGTTATAAAGCTCTCTAGTCACTAGTGTGACACTAAACCTTTAATCTGCTCTCACAGCTCACAACACTATTACATTCAGCAGAGGCTCTTGTCCAGAGTCACATACATCGGGGCGGCAGGTAGCCTAGTGGTTAGAGTGTTGGACTAGCAACAGAAAAGTTGCAAGATTGAATCCCCGAGCTGACAAGGTAAACAATCTGTCGTTCTGCCGCCTGAACAAGGCAGTTAACCCACCGTTCCTAGGCCGTCATTGAAAATAACAATGTGTTCTTAACTGACTTGCCTCGTTAAATAAAGGAGCAATTAGGGTGCCGTGCTCAAGGGCACATCTATGGATTTTTTCACCTAATTGGCTCGGGGATTTGAACCAGTGACCTTTCGTTTACCGACCCAACAATCAACCGTCAGGCTACCTGCCGACCCGATGTGACTCTGTCACTGTGTTCTGATTAGAACTAACGTACCTGAACAGAGACGACTCACACACACAGTCATTCTGAGTCACAAACACATGTACGCACACACATACAAACACACACTTTCTCATAGCCTACCCACTTGCCCCTCCCCCGCCCCTCCCCTATGCACACTTAGACACACACACACACACACACAGAGTCTCGTCGTCTCTACATTTAACCAGCAACACGTGTGATTATTAGCGCTGTATAGCCTTCACACAAACTAAACAGTAATGCTCACATTTGACTTTACACAGATGACTGCGATTAGTACTGTTAATTAAACTAGGGCCTGTGTGTGTGTGTGTGTGTGTGTGTGTGTGTGTGTGTGTGTGTGTGTGTGTGTGTGTGTGTGTGTGTGTGTGTGTGTGTGTGTGTGTGTGTGTGTGTGAATGGATGGAAGGAAAAACAACTGAGGGAGAGAACTCAAGATGGAGGGGGGGGGGGGGCTTCTAGCATGTTCTGTTGTTTTTAACCTCGGGTTCCAACATTGAACACTGATGCCCAGCGCTCTATGATACATCTTCCTGGTTTGGTTGAGTAGGGTCCTGAACAGTCAAAAACATGTTTCCACGATGTTTAGATGAAACCAGATCAAAGAAGAAGACTGTTGCTTTCTACATTGATAAAGGTTTGATCATAAAGCTCCCCGCCCACTCAGTCTAGTAGCTCCCCGCCCACTCAGTCGACTAGGTCCCCGCCCACTCAGTCTAGTAGCTCCCCGCCCACTCAGTCTACTAGGTCCCCACCCACTCAGTCTACTAGCTCCCCGCCCACTCAGTCTAGTAGCTCCCCGCCCACTCAGTCTACTAGGTCCCCGCCCACTCAGTCTACTAGGTCCCCGCCCACTCAGTCTAGTAGCTCCCCGCCCACTCAGTCTAGTAGCTCCCCGCCCACTCAGTCTACTAGGTCCCCGCCCACTCAGTCTAGTATCTCCCCGCCCCCCAATCAGTCTACTAGGTCCCCACCCACTCAGTCTACTAGGTCTCCACCCACTAAGTCTACTAGCTCCCCGCCCACTCAGTCTAGAAGCTCTCCACCCACTCAGTCTACTAGGTCCCCGCCCACTCAGTCTAGTAGCTCCCCGCCCACTCAGTCTAGTAGCTCCCCGCCCACTCAGTCTACTAGGTCCCCACCCACTCAGTCTACTAGCTCCCCGCCCACTCAGTCTAGTAGCTCCCCGCCCACTCAGTCTACTAGGTCCCCGCCCACTCAGTCTACTAGGTCCCCGCCCACTCAGTCTAGTAGCTCCCCGCCCACTCAGTCTAGTAGCTCCCCGCCCCACTCAGTCTACTAGGTCCCCGCCCACTCAGTCTAGTATCTCCCCGCCCGCCCACTCAGTCTACTAGGTCCCCGCCCACTCAGTCTACTAGGTCCCCACCCACTCAGTCTACTAGGTCTCCACCCACTAAGTCTACTAGCTCCCCGCCCACTCAGTCTAGAAGCTCTCCACCCACTCAGTCTACTAGGTCTCCGCCCTCTCAGTCTACTAGGTCCCCGCCCACTCAGTCTACTAGGTCCCCGCCCACTCAGTCTACTAGCTCTCCACCCACTCAGTCTACTAGGTCCCCGCCCACTCAGTCTACTAGGTCCCCGCCCACTCAGTCTACTAGGTCCCCGCCCACTCAGTCTAGTATCTCCCCGCCCGCCCACTCAGTCTACTAGGTCCCCACCCACTCAGTCTACTAGGTCTCCACCCACTAAGTCTACTAGCTCCCCGCCCACTCAGTCTAGAAGCTCTCCACCCACTCAGTCTACTAGGTCTCCGCCCTCTCAGTCTACTAGGTCCCCGCCCACTCAGTCTACTAGGTCCCCGCCCACTCAGTCTACTAGCTCTCCACCCACTCAGTCTACAAGGTCCCCGCCCACTCAGTCTACTAGGTCCCCGCCCACTCAGTCTACTAGGTCCCCGCCCACTCAGTCTAGTATCTCCCCGCCCGCCCACTCAGTCTACTAGGTCCCCACCCACTCAGTCTACTAGGTCTCCACCCACTAAGTCTACTAGCTCCCCGCCCACTCAGTCTAGAAGCTCTCCACCCACTCAGTCTACTAGGTCTCCGCCCTCTCAGTCTACTAGGTCCCCGCCCACTCAGTCTACTAGGTTCCCGCCCACTCAGTCTACTAGGTCCCCGCCCACTCAGTCTAGTAGCTCCCCGCCCACTCAGTCTAGTAGCTCCCCGCCCACTCAGTCTACTAGGTCCCCGCCCACTCAGTCTAGTATCTCCCCGCCCGCCCACTCAGTCTACTAGGTCCCCACCCACTCAGTCTACTAGGTCTCCACCCACTAAGTCTACTAGCTCCCCGCCCACTCAGTCTAGAAGCTCTCCACCCACTCAGTCTACTAGGTCCCCGCCCACTCAGTCTAGTAGCTCCCCGCCCACTCAGTCTATTAGCTCCCCGCCCACTCAGTCTACTAGGTCCCCACCCACTCAGTCTACTAGCTCCCCGCCCACTCAGTCTAGTAGCTCCCCGCCCACTCAGTCTACTAGCTCCCCGCCCACTCAGTCTAGAAGCTCTCCACCCACTCAGTCTACTAGGTCCCCGCCCACTCAGTCTAGTAGCTCCCCGCCCACTCAGTCTAGTAGCTCCCCGCCCACTCAGTCTACTAGGTCCCCACCCACTCAGTCTACTAGCTCCCCGCCCACTCAGTCTAGTAGCTCCCCGCCCACTCAGTCTACTAGGTCCCCGCCCACTCAGTCTACTAGGTCCCCGCCCACTCAGTCTAGTAGCTCCCGCCCACTCAGTCTAGTAGCTCCCCGCCCACTCAGTCTACTAGGTCCCCGCCCACTCAGTCTAGTATCTCCCCGCCCCGCCCACTCAGTCTACTAGGTCCCCACCCACTCAGTCTACTAGGTCTCCACCCACTAAGTCTACTAGCTCCCCGCCCACTCAGTCTAGAAGCTCTCCACCCACTCAGTCTACTAGGTCTACGCCCTCTCAGTCTACTAGGTCCCCGCCCACTCAGTCTACTAGGTCCCCGCCCACTCAGTCTACTAGCTCTCCACCCACTCAGTCTACTAGGTCCCCGCCCACTCAGTCTACTAGGTCCCCGCCCACTCAGTCTACTAGCTCTCCACCCACTCAGTCTACTAGGTCCCCGCCCACTCAGTCTAGTAGCTCCCCGCCCACTCAGTCTACTAGGTCCCCGCCCACTCAGTCTAGTAGCTCCCCGCCCACTCAGTCTAGTAGCTCCCCGCCCACTCAGTCTACTAGGTCCCCGCCCACTCAGTCTAGTAGCTCCCGCCCGCCCACTCAGTCTACTAGGTCCCCACCCACTCAGTCTACTAGGTCTCCACCCACTCAGTCTACTAGCTCTCCGCCCTCTCAGTCTACTAGGTCTCCACCCACTCAGTCTACTAGGTCCCCGCCCACTCAGTCTACTAGGTCCCCGCCCACTCAGTCTAGTAGCTCCCCGCCCACTCAGTCTAGTAGCTCCCCACCCACTCAGTCTAGTAGCTCCCCGCCCACTCAGTCTAGTAGCTCCCCCCCACTCAGTCTAGTAGCTCCCCACCCACTCAGTCTAGTAGCTCCCCGCCCACTCAGTCTAGTAGCTCCCCGCCCACTCAGTCTAGTAGCTCCCCGCCCACTCAGTCTAGTAGCTCCCCACCCACTCAGTCTAGTAGCTCCCCGCCCACTCAGTCTAGTAGCTCCCCACCCACTCAGTCTAGTAGCTCCCCGTCCACTCAGTCTAGTAGCTCCCCGCCCACTCAGTCTAGTAGCTCCCCGCCCACTCAGTCTAGTAGCTCCCCACCCACTCAGTCTAGTAGCTCCCCGCCCACTCAGTCTAGTAGCTCCCCGCCCACTCAGTCTACTAGGTCCCCGCCTACTCAGTCTAGTAGCTCCCCGCCCGCCCACTCAGTCTACTAGGTCCCCACCCACTCAGTCTACTAGGTCTCCACCCACTCAGTCTACTAGCTCCCGCCCACTCAGTCTACTAGCTCTCCACCCACTCAGTCTAGTAGCTCTCCACCCACTCAGTCTAGTAGCTCTCCACCCACTCAGTCTACTAGGTCTCCGCCCTCTCAGTCTACTAGGTCCCCGCCCACTCAGTCTAGTAGCTCTCCACCCACTCAGTCTACTAGCTGTCCACCCACTCAGCTCCCCACCCACTCAGTCTATTAGGTCCCCGCCCACTCAGTCTACAAGCTCTCCACCCACTCAGTCTACTAGGTCCCCGCCCACTCAGTCTACAAGCTCTCCACCCACTCAGTCTACTAGGTCTCCGCCCTCTCAGTCTACTAGGTCCCCGCCCACTCAGTCTAGTAGCTCTCCACCCACTCAGTCTACTAGCTGTCCACCCACTCAGCTCCCCACCCACTCAGTCTATTAGGTCCCCGCCCACTCAGTCTACAAGCTCTCCACCCACTCAGTCTACTAGGTCCCCGCCCACTCAGTCTACAAGCTCTCCACCCACTCAGTCTACTAGGTCTCCGCCCTCTCAGTCTACTAGGTCCCCGCCCACTCAGTCTAGTAGCTCCCCGCCCACTCAGTCTACTAGGTCCCCGCTCTCCACCCACTCAGTCTACTAGGTCTCTGCCCACTCAGTCTACTAGGTCCCCGCCCACTCAGTCTAGTAGCTCTCCACCCACTCAGTCTACTAGCTGTCCACCCACTCAGCTCCCCACCCACTCAGTCTATTAGGTCCCCGCCCACTCAGTCTACAAGCTCTCCACCCACTCAGTCTACTAGGTCCCCGCCCACTCAGTCTACTAGCTCTCCACGCACTCAGTCTACTAGCTCCCCGCCCACTCAGTCTAGAAGCTCTCCACCCACTCAGTCTACTAGGTCCCCGCCCACTCAGTCTAGTAGCTCCCGCCCACTCAGTCTAGTAGCTCCCCGCCCACTCAGTCTACTAGGTCCCCACCCACTCAGTCTACTAGCTCCCCGCCCACTCAGTCTAGTAGCTCCCCGCCCACTCAGTCTACTAGGTCCCCGCCCACTCAGTCTACTAGGTCCCCGCCCACTCAGTCTAGTAGCTCCCCGCCCACTCAGTCTAGTAGCTCCCCGCCCACTCAGTCTACTAGGTCCCCGCCCACTCAGTCTAGTATCTCCCCGCCCGCCCACTCAGTCTACTAGGTCCCCACCCACTCAGTCTACTAGGTCTCCACCCACTAAGTCTACTAGCTCCCCGCCCACTCAGTCTAGAAGCTCTCCACCCACTCAGTCTACTAGGTCTACGCCCTCTCAGTCTACTAGGTCCCCGCCCACTCAGTCTACTAGGTCCCCGCCCACTCAGTCTACTAGCTCTCCACCCACTCAGTCTACTAGGTCCCCGCCCACTCAGTCTAGTAGCTCCCCGCCCACTCAGTCTACTAGGTCCCCGCCCCACTCAGTCTAGTAGCTCCCCGCCCACTCAGTCTAGTAGCTCCCCGCCCACTCAGTCTACTAGGTCCCCGCCCACTCAGTCTAGTAGCTCCCCGCCCGCCCACTCAGTCTACTAGGTCCCCACCCACTCAGTCTGCTAGGTCTCCACCCACTCAGTCTACTAGCTCTCCGCCCTCTCAGTCTACTAGGTCCCCGCCCACTCAGTCTACTAGCTCTCCACCCACTCAGTCTACTAGGTCCCCGCCCACTCAGTCTAGTAGCTCCCCGCCCACTCAGTCTACTAGGTCCCCGCCCACTCAGTCTAGTAGCTCCCCGCCCACTCAGTCTAGTAGCTCCCCGCCCACTCAGTCTACTAGGTCCCCGCCCACTCAGTCTAGTAGCTCCCCGCCCGCCCACTCAGTCTACTAGGTCCCCACCCACTCAGTCTACTAGGTCTCCACCCACTCAGTCTACTAGCTCTCCGCCCTCTCAGTCTACTAGGTCTCCACCCACTCAGTCTACTAGGTCCCCGCCCACTCAGTCTACTAGGTCCCCGCCCACTCAGTCTAGTAGCTCCCCGCCCACTCAGTCTAGTAGCTCCCCACCCACTCAGTCTAGTAGCTCCCCGCCCACTCAGTCTAGTAGCTCCCCGCCCACTCAGTCTAGTAGCTCCCCACCCACTCAGTCTAGTAGCTCCCCGCCCACTCAGTCTAGTAGCTCCCCGCCCACTCAGTCTAGTAGCTCCCCGCCCACTCAGTCTAGTAGCTCCCCACCCACTCAGTCTAGTAGCTCCCCGCCCACTCAGTCTAGTAGCTCCCCACCCACTCAGTCTAGTAGCTCCCCGTCCACTCAGTCTAGTAGCTCCCCGCCCACTCAGTCTAGTAGCTCCCCGCCCACTCAGTCTAGTAGCTCCCCACCCACTCAGTCTAGTAGCTCCCCGCCCACTCAGTCTAGTAGCTCCCCGCCCACTCAGTCTACTAGGTCCCCGCCTACTCAGTCTAGTAGCTCCCCACCCGCCCACTCAGTCTACTAGGTCCCCACCCACTCAGTCTACTAGGTCTCCACCCACTCAGTCTACTAGCTCCCCGCCCACTCAGTCTACTAGCTCTCCACCCACTCAGTCTAGTAGCTCTCCACCCACTCAGTCTAGTAGCTCTCCACCCACTCAGTCTACTAGGTCTCCGCCCTCTCAGTCTACTAGGTCCCCGCCCACTCAGTCTACTAGGTCCCCGCCCGCCCACTCAGTCTACTAGGTCCCCACCCACTCAGTCTACTAGGTCTCCACCCACTCAGTCTACTAGCTCTCCGCCCTCTCAGTCTACTAGGTCTCCACCCACTCAGTCTACTAGGTCCCCGCCCACTCAGTCTACTAGGTCCCCGCCCACTCAGTCTAGTAGCTCCCCGCCCACTCAGTCTAGTAGCTCCCCACCCACTCAGTCTAGTAGCTCCCCGCCCACTCAGTCTAGTAGCTCCCCGCCCACTCAGTCTAGTAGCTCCCCACCCACTCAGTCTAGTAGCTCCCCGCCCACTCAGTCTAGTAGCTCCCCGCCCACTCAGTCTAGTAGCTCCCCGCCCACTCAGTCTAGTAGCTCCCCACCCACTCAGTCTAGTAGCTCCCCGCCCACTCAGTCTAGTAGCTCCCCACCCACTCAGTCTAGTAGCTCCCCGTCCACTCAGTCTAGTAGCTCCCCGCCCACTCAGTCTAGTAGCTCCCCGCCCACTCAGTCTAGTAGCTCCCCACCCACTCAGTCTAGTAGCTCCCCGCCCACTCAGTCTAGTAGCTCCCCGCCCACTCAGTCTACTAGGTCCCCGCCTACTCAGTCTAGTAGCTCCCCGCCCCGCCCACTCAGTCTACTAGGTCCCCACCCACTCAGTCTACTAGGTCTCCACCCACTCAGTCTACTAGCTCCCCGCCCACTCAGTCTACTAGCTCTCCACCCACTCAGTCTAGTAGCTCTCCACCCACTCAGTCTAGTAGCTCTCCACCCACTCAGTCTACTAGGTCTCCGCCCTCTCAGTCTACTAGGTCCCCGCCCACTCAGTCTAGTAGCTCTCCACCCACTCAGTCTACTAGCTGTCCACCCACTCAGCTCCCCACCCACTCAGTCTATTAGGTCCCCGCCCACTCAGTCTACAAGCTCTCCACCCACTCAGTCTACTAGGTCCCCGCCCACTCAGTCTACAAGCTCTCCACCCACTCAGTCTACTAGGTCTCCGCCCTCTCAGTCTACTAGGTCCCCGCCCACTCAGTCTAGTAGCTCTCCACCCACTCAGTCTACTAGCTGTCCACCCACTCAGCTCCCCACCCACTCAGTCTATTAGGTCCCCGCCCACTCAGTCTACAAGCTCTCCACCCACTCAGTCTACTAGGTCCCCGCCCACTCAGTCTACAAGCTCTCCACCCACTCAGTCTACTAGGTCTCCGCCCTCTCAGTCTACTAGGTCCCCGCCCACTCAGTCTAGTAGCTCCCCGCCCACTCAGTCTACTAGGTCCCCGCTCTCCACCCACTCAGTCTACTAGGTCTCTGCCCACTCAGTCTACTAGGTCCCCGCCCACTCAGTCTAGTAGCTCTCCACCCACTCAGTCTACTAGCTGTCCACCCACTCAGCTCCCCACCCACTCAGTCTATTAGGTCCCCGCCCACTCAGTCTACAAGCTCTCCACCCACTCAGTCTACTAGGTCCCCTCCCACTCAGTCTACTAGCTCTCCACGCACTCAGTCTACTAGCTCCCCGCCCACTCAGTCTAGAAGCTCTCCACCCACTCAGTCTACTAGGTCCCCGCCCACTCAGTCTAGTAGCTCCCCGCCCACTCAGTCTAGTAGCTCCCCGCCCACTCAGTCTACTAGGTCCCCACCCACTCAGTCTACTAGCTCCCCGCCCACTCAGTCTAGTAGCTCCCCGCCCACTCAGTCTACTAGGTCCCCGCCCACTCAGTCTACTAGGTCCCCGCCCACTCAGTCTAGTAGCTCCCCGCCCACTCAGTCTAGTAGCTCCCCGCCCACTCAGTCTACTAGGTCCCCGCCCACTCAGTCTAGTATCTCCCCGCCCGCCCACTCAGTCTACTAGGTCCCCACCCACTCAGTCTACTAGGTCTCCACCCACTAAGTCTACTAGCTCCCCGCCCACTCAGTCTAGAAGCTCTCCACCCACTCAGTCTACTAGGTCTACGCCCTCTCAGTCTACTAGGTCCCCGCCCACTCAGTCTACTAGGTCCCCGCCCACTCAGTCTACTAGCTCTCCACCCACTCAGTCTACTAGGTCCCCGCCCACTCAGTCTAGTAGCTCCCCGCCCACTCAGTCTACTAGGTCCCCGCCCACTCAGTCTAGTAGCTCCCCGCCCACTCAGTCTAGTAGCTCCCCGCCCACTCAGTCTACTAGGTCCCCGCCCACTCAGTCTAGTAGCTCCCCGCCCGCCCACTCAGTCTACTAGGTCCCCACCCACTCAGTCTACTAGGTCTCCACCCACTCAGTCTACTAGCTCTCCGCCCTCTCAGTCTACTAGGTCCCCGCCCACTCAGTCTACTAGCTCTCCACCCACTCAGTCTACTAGGTCCCCGCCCACTCAGTCTAGTAGCTCCCCGCCCACTCAGTCTACTAGGTCTCCACCCACTCAGTCTACTAGGTCCCCGCCCACTCAGTCTACTAGGTCCCCGCCCACTCAGTCTAGTAGCTCCCCGCCCACTCAGTCTAGTAGCTCCCCACCCACTCAGTCTAGTAGCTCCCCGCCCACTCAGTCTAGTAGCTCCCGCCCACTCAGTCTAGTAGCTCCCCACCCACTCAGTCTAGTAGCTCCCCGCCCACTCAGTCTAGTAGCTCCCCGCCCACTCAGTCTAGTAGCTCCCCGCCCACTCAGTCTAGTAGCTCCCCACCCACTCAGTCTAGTAGCTCCCCGCCCACTCAGTCTAGTAGCTCCCCACCCACTCAGTCTAGTAGCTCCCCGTCCACTCAGTCTAGTAGCTCCCCGCCCACTCAGTCTAGTAGCTCCCCGCCCACTCAGTCTAGTAGCTCCCCACCCACTCAGTCTAGTAGCTCCCCGCCCACTCAGTCTAGTAGCTCCCCGCCCACTCAGTCTACTAGGTCCCCGCCTACTCAGTCTAGTAGCTCCCCGCCCGCCCACTCAGTCTACTAGGTCCCCACCCACTCAGTCTACTAGGTCTCCACCCACTCAGTCTACTAGCTCCCCGCCCACTCAGTCTACTAGCTCTCCACCCACTCAGTCTAGTAGCTCTCCACCCACTCAGTCTAGTAGCTCTCCACCCACTCAGTCTACTAGGTCTCCGCCCTCTCAGTCTACTAGGTCCCCGCCCACTCAGTCTAGTAGCTCTCCACCCACTCAGTCTACTAGCTGTCCACCCACTCAGCTCCCCACCCACTCAGTCTATTAGGTCCCCGCCCACTCAGTCTACAAGCTCTCCACCCACTCAGTCTACTAGGTCCCCGCCCACTCAGTCTACAAGCTCTCCACCCACTCAGTCTACTAGGTCTCCGCCCTCTCAGTCTACTAGGTCCCCGCCCACTCAGTCTAGTAGCTCTCCACCCACTCAGTCTACTAGCTGTCCACCCACTCAGCTCCCCACCCACTCAGTCTATTAGGTCCCCGCCCACTCAGTCTACAAGCTCTCCACCCACTCAGTCTACTAGGTCCCCGCCCACTCAGTCTACAAGCTCTCCACCCACTCAGTCTACTAGGTCTCCGCCCTCTCAGTCTACTAGGTCCCCGCCCACTCAGTCTAGTAGCTCCCGCCCACTCAGTCTACTAGGTCCCCGCTCTCCACCCACTCAGTCTACTAGGTCTCTGCCCACTCAGTCTACTAGGTCCCCGCCCACTCAGTCTAGTAGCTCTCCACCCACTCAGTCTACTAGCTGTCCACCCACTCAGCTCCCCACCCACTCAGTCTATTAGGTCCCCGCCCACTCAGTCTACAAGCTCTCCACCCACTCAGTCTACTAGGTCCCCGCCCACTCAGTCTACTAGCTCTCCACGCACTCAGTCTACTAGCTCCCCGCCCACTCAGTCTAGAAGCTCTCCACCCACTCAGTCTACTAGGTCCCCGCCCACTCAGTCTAGTAGCTCCCCGCCCACTCAGTCTAGTAGCTCCCCGCCCACTCAGTCTACTAGGTCCCCACCCACTCAGTCTACTAGCTCCCCGCCCACTCAGTCTAGTAGCTCCCCGCCCACTCAGTCTACTAGGTCCCCGCCCACTCAGTCTACTAGGTCCCCGCCCACTCAGTCTAGTAGCTCCCCGCCCACTCAGTCTAGTAGCTCCCCGCCCACTCAGTCTACTAGGTCCCCGCCCACTCAGTCTAGTATCTCCCCGCCCCGCCCACTCAGTCTACTAGGTCCCCACCCACTCAGTCTACTAGGTCTCCACCCACTAAGTCTACTAGCTCCCCGCCCACTCAGTCTAGAAGCTCTCCACCCACTCAGTCTACTAGGTCTACGCCCTCTCAGTCTACTAGGTCCCCGCCCACTCAGTCTACTAGGTCCCCGCCCACTCAGTCTACTAGCTCTCCACCCACTCAGTCTACTAGGTCCCCGCCCACTCAGTCTAGTAGCTCCCCGCCCACTCAGTCTACTAGGTCCCCGCCCACTCAGTCTAGTAGCTCCCCGCCCACTCAGTCTAGTAGCTCCCCGCCCACTCAGTCTACTAGGTCCCCGCCCACTCAGTCTAGTAGCTCCCCGCCCGCCCACTCAGTCTACTAGGTCCCCACCCACTCAGTCTACTAGGTCTCCACCCACTCAGTCTACTAGCTCTCCGCCCTCTCAGTCTACTAGGTCCCCGCCCACTCAGTCTACTAGCTCTCCACCCACTCAGTCTACTAGGTCCCCGCCCACTCAGTCTAGTAGCTCCCCGCCCACTCAGTCTACTAGGTCCCCGCCCACTCAGTCTAGTAGCTCCCCGCCCACTCAGTCTAGTAGCTCCCGCCCACTCAGTCTACTAGGTCCCCGCCCACTCAGTCTAGTAGCTCCCCGCCCGCCCACTCAGTCTACTAGGTCCCCACCCACTCAGTCTACTAGGTCTCCACCCACTCAGTCTACTAGCTCTCCGCCCTCTCAGTCTACTAGGTCTCCACCCACTCAGTCTACTAGGTCCCCGCCCACTCAGTCTACTAGGTCCCCGCCCACTCAGTCTAGTAGCTCCCCGCCCACTCAGTCTAGTAGCTCCCCACCCACTCAGTCTAGTAGCTCCCCGCCCACTCAGTCTAGTAGCTCCCCGCCCACTCAGTCTAGTAGCTCCCCACCCACTCAGTCTAGTAGCTCCCCGCCCACTCAGTCTAGTAGCTCCCCGCCCACTCAGTCTAGTAGCTCCCCGCCCACTCAGTCTAGTAGCTCCCCACCCACTCAGTCTAGTAGCTCCCCGCCCACTCAGTCTAGTAGCTCCCCACCCACTCAGTCTAGTAGCTCCCCGTCCACTCAGTCTAGTAGCTCCCCGCCCACTCAGTCTAGTAGCTCCCCGCCCACTCAGTCTAGTAGCTCCCCACCCACTCAGTCTAGTAGCTCCCCGCCCACTCAGTCTAGTAGCTCCCCGCCCACTCAGTCTACTAGGTCCCCGCCTACTCAGTCTAGTAGCTCCCCACCCGCCCACTCAGTCTACTAGGTCCCCACCCACTCAGTCTACTAGGTCTCCACCCACTCAGTCTACTAGCTCCCCGCCCACTCAGTCTACTAGCTCTCCACCCACTCAGTCTAGTAGCTCTCCACCCACTCAGTCTAGTAGCTCTCCACCCACTCAGTCTACTAGGTCTCCGCCCTCTCAGTCTACTAGGTCCCCGCCCACTCAGTCTAGTAGCTCTCCACCCACTCAGTCTACTAGCTGTCCACCCACTCAGCTCCCCACCCACTCAGTCTATTAGGTCCCCGCCCACTCAGTCTACAAGCTCTCCACCCACTCAGTCTACTAGGTCCCCGCCCACTCAGTCTACAAGCTCTCCACCCACTCAGTCTACTAGGTCTCCGCCCTCTCAGTCTACTAGGTCCCCGCCCACTCAGTCTAGTAGCTCTCCACCCACTCAGTCTACTAGCTGTCCACCCACTCAGCTCCCCACCCACTCAGTCTATTAGGTCCCCGCCCACTCAGTCTACAAGCTCTCCACCCACTCAGTCTACTAGGTCCCCACCCACTCAGTCTACTAGGTCTCCACCCACTCAGTCTACTAGCTCCCCGCCCACTCAGTCTACTAGCTCTCCACCCACTCAGTCTAGTAGCTCTCCACCCACTCAGTCTAGTAGCTCTCCACCCACTCAGTCTACTAGGTCTCCGCCCTCTCAGTCTACTAGGTCCCCGCCCACTCAGTCTAGTAGCTCTCCACCCACTCAGTCTACTAGCTGTCCACCCACTCAGCTCCCCACCCACTCAGTCTATTAGGTCCCCGCCCACTCAGTCTACAAGCTCTCCACCCACTCAGTCTACTAGGTCCCCGCCCACTCAGTCTACAAGCTCTCCACCCACTCAGTCTACTAGGTCTCCGCCCTCTCAGTCTACTAGGTCCCCGCCCACTCAGTCTAGTAGCTCTCCACCCACTCAGTCTACTAGCTGTCCACCCACTCAGCTCCCCACCCACTCAGTCTATTAGGTCCCCGCCCACTCAGTCTACAAGCTCTCCACCCACTCAGTCTACTAGGTCCCCGCCCACTCAGTCTACAAGCTCTCCACCCACTCAGTCTACTAGGTCTCCGCCCTCTCAGTCTACTAGGTCCCCGCCCACTCAGTCTAGTAGCTCCCCGCCCACTCAGTCTACTAGGTCCCCGCTCTCCACCCACTCAGTCTACTAGGTCTCTGCCCACTCAGTCTACTAGGTCCCCGCCCACTCAGTCTAGTAGCTCTCCACCCACTCAGTCTACTAGCTGTCCACCCACTCAGCTCCCCACCCACTCAGTCTATTAGGTCCCCGCCCACTCAGTCTACAAGCTCTCCACCCACTCAGTCTACTAGGTCCCCGCCCACTCAGTCTACTAGCTCTCCACGCACTCAGTCTACTAGCTCTCCACCCACTCAGTCTACTAGCTCTCTACCCACTCAGTCTACTAGCTCTCCACCCACTCAGTCTACTAGGTCCCCGCCCACTCAGTCTACTAGGTCCCTGCCCACTCAGTCTAGTAGGTCCTGCCCACTCAGTCTACTAGGTCCCCGCCCACTCAGTCTAGTTGCTCCCCGCCCACTCAGTCTAGTAGCTCCCCGCCCACTCAGTCTACTAGGTCCCCGCCCACTCAGTCTAGTAGCTCCCCGCCCACTCAGTCTAGTAGGTCTCTGCCCACTCAGTCTATAAAATGCATCAGGCTACGAGAGCTGCTCTTTTACAGTTCAACTTGGACGAGGACACCAGGATTATGGGGGATAAACAGGTGAAGGCTGAGAGATGAGAGAAGTAACATGGTGTCCCTATTGGTAACACTCTCTCTCTCTGTCTGTCTCTGTCTCTCTCTCTTTCCCTTTCTCTCTCTGTCTCTCTCTCTCTATATCCCTTGCTCTCTCTCTCTCTCTCTATATATATATATATATCCCTTGCTCTCTCTCTCTCTATATATATATATATATCCCTTGCTCTCTCTCTCTCTATATATATATATCCCTTGCTCTCTCTCTCTCTCTATATATATATATCCCTTGCTCTCTCTCTCTCTATATATATATATATATATATATCCCTTGCTCTCTCTCTCTCTATATATATATATCCCTTGCTCTCTCTCTCTCTCTATATATATATATATCCCTTGCTCTCTCTCTCTATATATATATATATCCCTTGCTCTCTCTCTCTCTCTCTATATATATATATATATATATCCCTTGCTCTCTCTCTCTCTATATATATATCCCTTGCTCTCTCTCTCTCTCTCTATATATATATATATCCCTTGCTCTCTCTCTCTCTCTATATATATATATATCCCTTGCTCTCTCTCTCTCTCTCTATATATATATATATATCCCTTGCTCTCTCTCTCTCTATATATATATATCCCTTGCTCTCTCTCTCTCTCTATATATATATCCCTTGCTCTCTCTCTCTCTATATATATATATATATATCCCTTGCTCTCTCTCTCTCTCTATATATATATATATATATATATCCCTTGCTCTCTCTCTCTCTATATATATATATCCCTTGCTCTCTCTCTCTCTATCTATATATATATATCCCTTGCTCTCTCTCTCTCTCTATATATATATATATATCCCTTGCTCTCTCTCTCTCTATATATATATATCCCTTGCTCTCTCTCTCTCTATATATATATATATATATCCCTTGCTCTCTCTCTCTCTCTCTCTCTCTCTCTCTCTCTCTCTCTCTCTCTCTCTCTCTGTAGTAAAGATCCATGAATAGCTGTCTTCTCATAGTCTTAACTGTCAGAGTGCCGACAACAGAGTACCGTTTCAGTCAACCCATTAAGAAACAGTCGACAGCAGCACATTCAGTAGGGACCACGCCCTTCTGCTCCACGCCTCTATTGAAATGACACATTTGGTAACACTTAATGCAAAGTGCTTGAATGGGGTTTAAAATGTCCCTTCCAATCTAAGGAGACTATATTTGATGCATTGGGAGTGTGTGTGTGTGTGTGTGTGTGTGTGTGTGTGTGTGTGTGTGTGTGTGTGTGTGTGTGGGGGGGGGGTTGACTGTAACGGGTTGCTTTGGTTCCATCAGGTGGAATTTAACATGACTTTGTTGACTGAGGCTGTTCTGACATTATCACACGTTGTTTTATGTATCTAGTGATTTCCTCACTGCCAGCTTTTTAAAAAGGCACTTGTGTCCAATCACGACAGTGGCCCTCCATCACTGATCCCAAGTCAGCCCGAGCCTAAACCATGATATTAACTGCTCTGTTAGCAGATAGATACGGACTGGTCCAAGGTCAGGGGGAGTATCTTTCATCAAAGGATTGAAGGAAATCAATGCTCCCCTTAACTCCCCAATTAGTGGAACATTCCATTTCCTGTTTGGACTCCATGCACTTCAAACATATAATGTAATTTGGGACAAGAGAGGCAGTATACAGGTGTGCGGGCAGCATTAGAGGAAGGTTAACTATTGACATGCTATATTATGCTACGTTACTTCATAAGTAAACCTGCCCCTTATTACAGCTGTAGACCTGCCCCTTATAGACCTGCCCCTTATTACAGCTGTAGACCTGCCCCTTATAGACCTGCCCTTTATAGACCTGCCCCTTATTACAGCTGTAGACCTGCCCCTTATTACAGCTGTAGACCTGCCCCTTATTACAGCTGCAGACCTGCCCCTTATAGACCTGCCCCTTATAGACCTGCCCCTTATAGACCTGCCCCTTATTACAGCTGTAGACCTGCCCCTTATTACAGCTGTAGACCTGCCCCTTATAGACCTGCCCCTTATAGACCTGCCCCTTATAGACCTGCCCCTTATTACAGCTGTAGACCTGCCCCTTATTACAGCTGTAGACCTGCCCCTTATTACAGCTGTAGACCTGCCCCTTATTACAGCTGTAGACCTGCCCCATTTTACAGCTGTAGACCTGCCCCTTATTACAGCTGTAGACCTGCCCCTTATTACAGCTGTAGACCTGCCCCTTATTACACCTGTAGACCTGCCCCTTATAGACATGCCCCTTATAGACCTGCCCTTTATAGACCTGCCCCTTATTACAGCTGTAGACCTGCCCCTTATAGACTTGCCCCCTTATTACAGCTGTAGACCTGCCCCTTATTACAGCTGTAGACCTGCCCCTTATAGACATGCCCCTTATAGACCTGCCCCTTATTACAGCTGCTTTAAAAATACTATTTCACTTCACATTAAGTCCAAAAGGGCTCCAGTCTATCTTTCCCCATAGCAAGTCTGCCTACGTGTGTTTATGTGTGTGTGTGTTTGCGTGTGTGTGTGTGTATGTGTTTGCGTGTGTGTGTATGTGTTTGCATGTGTGTGTGTTTGCGTGTGTGTGTGTGTGTGTGCGTGTGTGTGTCCGTGTGTGTGTTTGCACATGTGTGTGTGTGCGAGTGTGTGTGTGTGTGGTGACTCGGGAGTTGTAAATCAAACACTAGGCTTCTACTCAACCGATAAATCTCCACTTATAACAACACAATGCATGAACCACTAACATGTCTGATGTCAGGACAGAGAAGTGACTTGGGTTGATATACCTGTAGTGGAAAACATTAGTGCTTCCTGGTTCCACATCTACACCAGTCCCTGAGGGCGGCAGTATCCTGGTTCTAAATCTACACCAGTCCCTGAGGGCGGCAGTATCCTGGTTCTAAATCTACACCAGTCCCTGAGGGCTGCAGTATCCTGGTTCTAAATCTACACCAGTCCCTGAGGGCGGCAGTATCCTGGTTCTAAATCTACACCAGTCCCTGAGCGCGGCAGTATCCTGGTTCTAAATCTACACCAGTCCCTGAGGGCGGCAGTATCCTGGTTCCACATCTACACCAGTCCCTGAGGGCGGCAGTATCCTGGTTCTAAATCTACACCAGTCCCTGAGGGCTGCAGTATCCTGGTTCTAAATCTACACCAGTCCCTGAGGGCGGCAGTATCCTGGTTCTAAATCTACACCCCGTCCCTGAGGGCGGCAGTATCCTGGTTCTAAATCTACACCAGTCCCTGAGGGCGGCAGTATCCTGGTTCTAAATCTACACCCGTCCCTGAGGGCGGCAGTATCCTGGTTCTAAATCTACACCCGTCCCTGAGGGCGGCAGTATCCTGGTTCTAAATCTACACCCGTCCCTGAGGGCGGCAGTATCCTGGTTCTAAATCTACACCCGTCCCTGAGGGCGGCAGTATCCTGGTTCTAAATCTACACCAGTCCCTGAGGGCGGCAGTATCCTGGTTCTAAATCTACACCAGTCCCTGAGGGCGGCAGTATCCTGGTTCTAAATCTACACCAGTCCCTGAGGGCGGCAGTATCCTGGTTCTAAATCTACACCAGTCCCTGAGGGCGGCAGTATCCTGGTTCTAAATCTACACCAGTCCCTGAGGGCTGCAGTATCCTGGTTCTAAATCTACACCAGTCCCTGAGGGCGGCAGTATCCTGGTTCTAAATCTACACCCGTCCCTGAGGGCGGCAGTATCCTGGTTCTAAATCTACACCAGTCCCTGAGGGCGGCAGTATCCTGGTTCTAAATCTACACCAGTCCCTGAGGCCTGCAGTATCCTGGTTCTAAATCTACACCAGTCCCTGAGGGCTGCAGTATCCTGGTTCTAAATCTACACCAGTCCCTGAGGGCGGCAGTATCCTGGTTCTAAATCTACACCAGTCCCTGAGGGCGGCAGTATCCTGGTTCTAAATCTACACCCGTCCCTGAGGGCGGCAGTATCCTGGTTCTAAATCTACACCCGTCCCTGAGGGCGGCAGTATCCTGGTTCTAAATCTACACCAGTCCCTGAGGGCGGCAGTATCCTGGTTCTAAATCTACACCAGTCCCTGAGGGCGGCAGTGTCCTGGTTCTAAATCTACACCAGTCCCTGAGGTCTGCAGTATCCTGGTTCTAAATCTACACCAGTCCCTGAGGTCTGCAGTATCCTGGTTGAAGAAACAGACTTAGCAACACAATTATGTGTCACAGAGCAATGAAAACCAGGAAGGATGTTGCCAGCCTTCTAGAAATGGGGGTTTGCACCCCTGCAGTAGATTCTTTGCGTTTACACAGGCAACCCAATTCTGATATTTTGCCCGAATTGGCAAACGATCTGATTGGTCAAAATACCTATTAGCAAAAGATCAGAATTGGGCTCTCTTTGAAAACACAGCCATAGACAGACACCATCTGTTAGTGACAGGCTTGCCGTTGTTAGTGACAGGCTGGCCCTTGTAAGAAGACCCTCTCTCTGACTCCTGTTTCTCATGTTAGATGGCAATCAATCTCCCTGGTTTGAATGAAACATCAATTCCAATGCTTTAAGAGGCCTCATTCTGGAAGAAAAGATTTGTGATTTTCTGTTTGTCTTCATGATGACATTCATTTACATGTCATATCGTGTCTGTGGAAATTATAGGCCTGTGTATGGTTACAGTGTGTGTGTATGTGTCTGTCGATCTGTGTGTGTGTGTGTGTGTGTGTGTGTGTGTGTGTGTGTGTGTGTGTGTGTGTGTGTGTGTGTGTGTCTGCGGGATAGTCTGTGGTGGGCGTCTGTATTATTTCAGATTGACCTCTGACCACTGTGGCTGTTTATCACTGAGACCCCCCCCCCCTTGGTCAGAAGGCGTCTATTACGCTGAGGACAAGGGTCAAAGGTTGGCTAGGCTGAGTGGCGATGCAGCTGCCGTGACCAATGGCATTGGAGAAAGGTCATGTGATTGAGCGTCTGGAGCAGCTGGTTCCACACGGTCATTACATCATCGGCTACGTTGCGTTGCGCGAGCAAAATAAATGTACGCATACAGCGCAAGTTAAACAATCATTTCACCCACACCGCTGGGCCGAGCGTCTGTGTAGCAGGTAAAATATAACTTGGTTCTATTAGAGACACTCCACGCGCTGCAAGTCCCCTCTCCTTATTGGACACACCAAGACAGTCGTGAAGAGGGCACGACAACACCTAGTCGAGGTCCAAAAGTCTCCCTAACAGCTTCTACCCACAAACCATGAGACTCCTGAACAATTAATCAAAATGGCCACCGGACTATTTACATTGACCCCACCTATATAATGCCCTGTATATAGCCTCCACATTGACTCTGTACTGGTACCCCCTGTATATAGCCTCCACATTGACTCTGTACCGGTACCCCCTGTATATAGCCTCCACATTGACTCTGTACCGGTACCCCCTTTATATAGCCTCCACATTGACTCTGTACCGGTACCCCCTGTATATAGCCTCCACATTGACACTGTACTGGTATCCCCTGTATATAGCCTCCACATTGACTCTGCAGTGGTACCCCCTGTATATAGCCTCCACATTGACTCTGTACCGGTACCCCCTGTATATAGACTCCACATTGACTCTGTACCGGTACCCCCTGTATATAGCCTCCACATTGACTCTGTACCGGTACCCCCTGTATATAGCCTCCACATTGACTCTGTACCGGTACCCCTGTATATAGCCTCCACATTGACTCTGTACCGGTACCCCCTGTATATAGCCTCCACATTGACTCTGTACCGGTTCACCCTGTATATAGTCTCCACATTGACTCTGTACCGGTACCCCCTGTATATAGCCTCCACATTGACTCTGTACCGGTCCTCCCTGTATATAGCCTCCACATTGACTCTGTACTGGTACCCCCTGTATATAGTCTCCACATTGACTCTGTACCAGTACCCCCTGTATTTAGCCTCCACATTGACTCTGTACTGGTACCCCTGTATATGGCCTCCACATTGACTCTGTACGGGTACCCCCTGTATATAGCCTCCACATTGACTCTGTACCGGTACCCCCTGTATATAGTCTCCACATTGACTCTGTACCAGTACCCCCTGTATTTAGCCTCCACATTGACTCTGTACTGGTACCCCTGTATATAGCCTCCACATTGACTCTGTACGGGTACCCCCTGTATATAGCCTCCACATTGACTCTGTACCGGTACCCCCTGTATATAGTCTCCACATTGACTCTGTACCGGTACCCCCTGTATATAGCCACCACATTGATTCTGTACCGTAATACCCTGTATATAGCCTCCACATTGACTCTGTACCGGTACCCCCTGTATATAGCCTCCACATTGACTCTGTACCGTAATACCCTGTATATAGCCTCCACATTGACTCTGTACCGGTACCCCCTGTATATAGTCTCCACATTGACTCTGTACCGGTACCCCCTGTATATAGCCACCACATTGATTCTGTACCGTAATACCCTGTATATAGCCTCCACATTGACTCTGTACCGGTACCCCCTGTATATAGCCTCCACATTGACTCTGTACCGTAATACCCTGTATATAGCCTCCACATTGACTCTGTACCGGTGCCCCATGTATATAGCCTCCACATTGACTCTGTACCGGTACCCCCTGTATATAGCCTCCACATTGACTCTGTACCGGTACCCCCTGTATATAGCCTCCACATTGACTCTGTACCGGTACCCCCTGTATATAGCCTCCACATTGACTCTGTACCGGTACCCCCTGTATATAGCCTCCACATTGACTCTGTACCGGTTCACCCTGTATATAGTCTCCACATTGACTCTGTACCGGTACCCCCTGTATATAGCCTCCACATTGACTCTGTACCGGTCCTCCCTGTATATAGCCTCCACATTGACTCTGTACTGGTACCCCCTGTATATAGCCTCCACATTGACTCTGTACCGGTACCCCCTGTATATAGCCTCCACATTGACTCTGTACCGGTCCTCCCTGTATATAGCCTCCACATTGACTCTGTACTGTAATACCCTGTATATAGCCTCCACATTGACTCTGTACCGGTACCCCCTGTATATATCCTCCACATTGACTCTGTACCGTAATACCCTGTATATAGCCTCCACATTGACTCTGTACCGGTGCCCCCTGTATATAGCCTCCACATTGACTCTGTACTGGTACCCCCTGTATATAGCCTCCACATTGACTCTGTACCGGTACCACCTGTATATAGCCTCCACATTGACTCTGTACCGGTAACCCCTGTATACAGCCTCCACATTGACTCTGTACCGTAATACCCTGTATATAGCCTCCACATTGACTCTGTACCGGTACTCCTGTATATAGCCTCCACATTGACTCTGTACCTGTCTCCCCTGTATATAGCCTCCACATTGACTCTGTACCGGTACTCCTGTATATAGCCTCCACATTGACTCTGTACCGTAATACCCTGCATATAGCCTCCACATTGACTCTGTACCGGTGCCCCTGTATATAGCCTCCACATTGAGTCTGTACTGGTACCCCCTGTATATAGCCTCCACATTGACACTGTACTGGTATCCCCTGTATATAGCCTCCACATTGACTCTGCAGTGGTACCCCCTGTATATAGCCTCCACATTGACTCTGTACCGGTACCCCCTGTATATAGCCTCCACATTGACTCTGTACCGTAATACCCTGTATATAGCCTCCACATTGACTCTGTACCGGTGCCCCCTGTATATAGCCTCCACATTGACTCTGTACTGGTACCCCCTGTATATAGCCTCCACATTGACTCTGTACCGGTACCACCTGTATATAGCCTCCACATTGACTCTGTACCGGTAACCCCTGTATACAGCCTCCACATTGACTCTGTACCGTAATACCCTGTATATAGCCTCCACATTGACTCTGTACCGGTACTCCCTGTATATAGCCTCCACATTGACTCTGTACCTGTCTCCCCTGTATATAGCCTCCACATTGACTCTGTACCGGTACTCCCTGTATATAGCCTCCACATTGACTCTGTACCGTAATACCCTGCATATAGCCTCCACATTGACTCTGTACCGGTGCCCCCTGTATATAGCCTCCACATTGAGTCTGTACTGGTACCCCCTGTATATA
>NC_088221.1:48030516-48033016 GCF_036934945.1 Oncorhynchus masou masou | reverse complement strand
AGAGAGACACATAGAGAAATATACACAGAGAGAGAGAAAGACACACAGAGAGAGATTCACAGAGAGAGATACACAGAGAGAGAGAGATACACAGAGAGAGAGAGACACACAGAGAGAGAGAGAGACACACACAGCGAGAAAGACACACAGAGAGCGATATACAGAGAGAGACACAGAGAGAGATACACAGAGAAAGAGACACAGAGAGAGAGAGAGAGAGAGACAGAGAGAGAGAGTGTGCATGTGAATGTGTGTGTGTCAGTCTGTCTGTGTCTGTCTGTGTTCCCACCCTGTTCCCCTGCAGAGACAGAGACAATGGTAGGCAGAGGCAGCAAGAGGTGACACAGGAAAGACAGGGTAAAAGCCAGTGTGTGTGTTTGTGTGTGTGTGTGTGTGTGTGTGGCCCTTCACATCCTGTGGCAGGCTGTGCAATAACGCTGCTTCCTGAGGCCAGATTAATGGTCTAATATTGGACATAATCCTACCATTGTGAAAAGGTATTTTACCCAACACACACTAAGATTCCTGTCTACCCTAAACACCTCCATGCAGAGTAGCAGCTCCACTAAAACACCACCCTGGGGACAACTCAACACAACACTGGGCCATACTGCTACTAGCCACACACAGTCCAGTTCGGTTGACACACACACACACACACACACACGCGTCTGTCTACCCTAAGGTCCTCCATGCAGAGAAGCAGCTCCACTATCTACTATAATATTCCCCTGGGGAGTCCTCAACCCAACACTGGGCCTCAATGCTACGAGCACCAAACAGTGTGTTGAGAGGTACTAAAATATCACACTGGGGAGTCCTCAACCCAACACTGGGCCTCACTGCTACGAGCACCAAATAATGTTTCATTTTTTTTATCTTTATTTAGCAAGGAAAGTCAGTTAAGAACAAATTCTTATTTTCAATGACGGCCTAGGAACAGTGGGTTAACTGCCTGTTCAGGGGCAGAATGACAGATTTGTACCTTGTCAGCTCGGGGGTTTGAAATTGCAACCTTCCGGTTACTAGTCCAACGCTCTAACCACTAGGCTACCCTGCCGCCCCATGTGATGAGAGGCAGAACATGTTGCAGTGTGTTCAGTGTGTTGAGAGGTAGTAGAACATGTTGCAGTGTGTTCAGTGTGTTGAGAGGTAGTAGAACATGTTGCAGTGTGTTCAGTGTGTTGAGAGGTAGTAGAACATGTTGTAGTGTGTTCAGTGTGTTGAGAGGTAGAACATGCTGCAGTGTGTTCAGTGTGATGAGAGGTAGAACATGTTGCAGTGTGTTGAGAGGTAGAACATGTTGCAGTGTGTTCAGTGTGATGAGAGGTAGAACATGCTGCAGTGTGTTCAGTGTGATGAGAGGTAGAACATGCTGCAGTGTGTTCAGTGTGATGAGAGTTAGAACATGTTGCAGTGTGTTCAGTGTGATGAGAGGTAGAACATGCTGCAGTGTGTTCAGTGTATTGAGAGGTAGAACATGTTGCACTGTGTTGTAGTGTGTTGAGAGGTAGAACATGTTGTAGTGTGTTGAGAGGTAGAACATGTTGCAGTGTGATGAGAGGTAGAACATGTTGCAATGTGTTCAGTGTGATGATAGGTAGAACATGTTGCAGTGTGTTCAGTGTGATAAGAGGTAGAACATGTTGCAGTGTGTTCAGTGTGATGATAGGTAGAACATGTTGCAGTGTGTTCAGTGTGATGAGAGTTAGAACATGTTGCAGTGTGTTCAGTGTGATGAGAGGTAGAACATGCTGCAGTGTGTTCAGTGTGATGAGAGGTAGAACATGTTGCAGTGTGATGAGAGGTAGAACATGCTGCAGTGTGTTCAGTGTGATGATAGGTAGAACATGTTGCAGTGTGTTCAGTGTGATGAGAGGTAGAACATGCTGCAGTGTGTTCAGTGTATTGAGAGGTAGAACATGTTGCACTGTGTTGTAGTGTGTTGAGAGGTAGAACATGTTGTAGTGTGTTGAGAGGTAGAACATGTTGCAGTGTGATGAGAGGTAGAACATGTTGCAATGTGTTCAGTGTGATGATAGGTAGAACATGTTGCAGTGTGTTCAGTGTGATAAGAGGTAGAACATGTTGCAGTGTGTTCAGTGTGATGATAGGTAGAACATGTTGCAGTGTGTTCAGTGTGATGAGAGTTAGAACATGTTGCAGTGTGTTCAGTGTGATGAGAGGTAGAACATGCTGCAGTGTGTTCAGTGTGATGAGAGGTAGAACATGTTGCAGTGTGATGAGAGGTAGAACATGCTGCAGTGTGTTCAGTGTGATGATAGGTAGAACATGTTGCAGTGTGTTCAGTGTGATGAGAGGTAGAACATGTTGCAGTGTGTTCAGTGTGATGAGAGGTAGAACATGCTGCAGTGTGTTCAGTGTGATGAGAGGTAGAACATGTTGCAGTGTGATGAGAGGTAGAACATGCTGCAGTGTGTTCAGTGTGATGAGAGGTAGAACATGTTGCAGTGTGTTCAGTGTGATGAGAGGTAGAACA